>NC_041389.1:86924725-86927205 GCF_002162155.2 Triticum dicoccoides
GGCGGGGCGTCGGAGGACGGCGGCCGAGGAGGAGCCGCGAGGCCACGCCGGCGAGACGAGACGGCCGGCGGCGCGCGGTCGGGTCCGACCGGGCCCCAGATGGGCTCGGCGGGCTGGCTGCGGGCTGCGACGGGTCGAGCGGGCCGGCAGCGGGCGCGGAGGCGGTGGAGGCCACATGTCGCACACGGGTTGGCTGGAGGCGACGGCGGCGGATGTGTCCGGCGCCAAACGGACGCGTCCGGCGGCGGGAGGTAGAAGGAGGCTAGGGTTTGGACCCGAAAATTCGGAGGGGGAGGGCATATTTATAGGTAGAGGGAGCTAGGAGAGTCCAAATGAGGAGCGGTTTTCGGCCACGCGATCGTGATCGAACAACCGAGAGCATGGAGGGGAGTTTGCTGGGCTTTGGGCCACTTTGGAGGGGGTGTTGGGCTGCAACAAAAGAGGGCTTTGCGGTTACCCGGTTAACCGTTGGAGTATCAAACGACCTCCAAATGGCACGAAACTTGACAGGCGGTCTACCGGTGCTATACCAAGGCCGCTTGGCAAGACTCGGTCCATCCCGAGAACGTTTAATACCCGCTCACAACGAGAGACAAAAAGGGGACGCCGGAGGACATAGGAGTGCCGGATTGCAAAACGGACAACGGGGAAAATGCTCGGATGCATGAGACGAACATGTAGGCAAATGAAATGCACATGATGACATGGCAATATGCAACACGCAAGCAAATGACATGGCAACGACGGCCAATAACTGGCAGACACCTGGCGCATCGAATCCGGGGCGTTACAACACTCCTCCACTAACAAGAGATCTCGTCCCGAGATCTTAGGACCGAGACGGAAGGGAAAAAGGGATGAGGTGAAACAAGAACTCAAGAGAAGAATCAAAGAATATTGAGCACTCGAGAAGAAGAGAGGAATGACGAGAATGACGAGAATCAAATGCTCATGGAAACAAGATAGACTCTGAAACCACTCGTACTAACCGGAGTGGTTATAATGAGAAAAGAAACGGATAAGACTGAAAGGATTTAGGCAGAACTCTGACTGACTATGGAAAGAATAGAACATGAACTAGAGAGGATGGAATGATACTTGATGAACTCTTGAAGAATGAATTGAATCACGAAGAACCACCATGAAGAACTCCGGTACCAAAAGGATGACGAGATAGAATGAAAGATGAAAAGAATAAGATTAAATCTTACGATGATTTAGATGGTGGTTCCGACGAAATGGCCGAGGAAATTTGGACTCCGGAAGAGAAAATATGAAAACACTTGGAACTAGAATTTATTCATCAAGAACAAACTCCGAAGGAAGGGATTACTCACTTGGATGAAATAAGAATAAGATTTATTGTATGCTTATCCTTCATCAAACAAAATTGATGACAAGCAATGGATTTTTGCATACTACTTATTCTTCTTGAAAAAGGATTGAGAAGTGACATATCGCAAACTTGAGATGGTCTTCAAGAACCACCGGTCGGATTGAAAAGAATGAATGGATTAAAATGATAATGAAGGAAAAGAATCTTGAACGAACCACCGTAAGAATTCGAAAATGACTGATGAAAGAGACTGAATCACCGGGAAGAATTAGAAAAGCACAAAGATACTTGAGGAATAAAAGACAAGATAATGGCGGGATCGCGAACTGGTTGAAGAATACTTGAACGAAGCACCGGGAGAATATAGAGACGACCGAAGCTGAAAACTTAGAATGAAAAAATCTTCCGAAAATATGACCTCCGGATGATCGAGAGAGAAAGCAACTCCTGAAATGCTCCGGATGGATGAAAAGAATTTGCATGACCTGAAACAATTTGATAGGATACCATCCAGCTAGCACCGCGAATCTCCGGGGAATGGACAAGATTAAAGAGAAATCTTCTTCGGTCTTCAAATGATTACGAGAAACACCACCAAAATTGCTGAGATACTCTGAGAGAATGAAAATCGAAAAGGTTGAGCCAACAATGAAAGAATTTGAAAGCGATCTTGGAGAAGGCATGTGACTGATGAAATTCATACTTACGTCACACTTTGAAAAGAATTTGAGAATAACTCCGGGAGAATTAGAAGAGTCGGGTAAGATCCTGGGAAAAAACCTGTGGGTTAGGGCCCACTAAAGGAAAACGCCGTTGAAAAGGATTGTTGAAAAGATAAATGATGCACCGGAACAATTGAAATATTGAAATGAGGTGACAACCTCAAATTAATTCGAACACAGACGAATCTCTTGAGATGTCTTGAGCACTCCGGAAGGATAAACTGGCGAGAGGCGAACGAGCAAGGAAAACACTTGAGCTACGGGAAAAGAATATAATCGCCACCGAAAAACTTGAATTGAATCCACCGGAGAAGAAAAAGAGATGAAGAATGTGAAACGAGACGAGAATTCACCGGTTGAAATAATTAAGGGAAGACTGAAGAGACTCCACAAGAATGGAATTGATGCTCGACAGAGACTCA
>NC_041389.1:86927516-86932213 GCF_002162155.2 Triticum dicoccoides
AAAAACAAAGACAACTTGGAAGGGGAAAACCTATCAATAACTTGAAGAGAAAACACCGGTTGAAATCATTGAGGAAAGAAAGCAAAGACTTCGCACGAGTAGGATGGATACTCGATTATGGACTCCGGTTTCGAGAAGAAGAAGGGAGGGCGGGTGGGAAAAACAAGGACAACTTCGGACAGAGAAACAACATCGATCGAAAAGAGCTGAGGATTGACCTCCCAAAGACAAAGAGGTTCGAATAAGCTTGACGAGAGATGCACCGGATAAAAGAGGATGGACAACTCATGAAACTAACCACGTCATCCTAAAGAAAAATTTGAAGGGGAAGAGGAGTAATTCAAAACACCTACGTCAAGATTCCTCACCAGTGCGACGAAGGGGCTGAGGAGTAAAAAGAATTCCTACTCTCCGATATAACTAGACTCAGAAAACAGTTTTCTTCTAGACTCAACAACGGCCAAGCTACACGATCAATCAAGGGTGCTCCTAGGGTCGGTCGAGGCTCTGATACCAACTTGTCACGCCCAATTTGCGACCCTATCCAAAAGGAACTCGAAGGTCCCACCAAGGATAGACCCGCATATTGAAACGCTTTTGCAAGGTGGATATCATTACATCAACATTACATAATAGATGGGGATACATACAACAGGCATACAATGCCACATGAATACAACATCACAATACATAAGATCAACATCCGACTACGGATGGAACACAAACGGAAACTCAAACGACATCCACCCTGCTAGCCCAGGCTGCCAACCTGGAACCTATCCCCTGATCGAAGAAGCAGAAGCAGAACTCCAAAACAAGCAAACATCGCTCTCGCGTCAAGATCATCACATAAACCTGTGCCTGCAACTTTTGTTGTAGTAATCTGTGAGCCACGAGGACTCAGCAATCCCATTACCATGGGTATCAAGACTAGCAAAGCTTAATGGGAAAGGAAGGGGTAAAGTGGTGAGGTTGCAGCAGCGACTAAGCAAGTATGGTGGCTAACATACGCAAATGAGAGCGAGAAGAGAAACAAAGGAACGGTCGTGAAGCTAGCAATGATCAAGAGGTGATCCTGAACACCTACTTACGTCAATCATAACACAGAAACTGTGTTCACTTCCCGGACTCTGCCGAAAAGAGACCATCACGGCTACACACGCGGTTGATGCGTTTTAATTCGGATCTGGTGTCAAGTTATCTACAACCGGAAATTAACAAATTCCCATCTGCCACATAACCGCGGGCACAGCTCTCGAAAGTTTAAACCCTGCAGGGGTGTCCCAACTTAGCCCATGACAAGCTCTCGCGATCAACGAAGGAATAGACCTTCTCCCAGGAAGACCCGATCAGTCTCGGAATCCCAGTTTACAAGACATTTCGACAATGGTAAAACAAGACCAGCAAGACCTCCCGGCGTGCCGACATCCTGATAGTAGCCGCGCGTATCTCGTCTCAGGCCACGACCGGATGAGCAGTCCGTACAACTAAAACCAGACCTCAAGTTTCCCTGAGGGGGCGCTGCAAAGGACTCTAGTTTGGACCAACACTTAGACAAGCATTGGCCCGGGGGGGCTGAATAACGATGACCCTTGGGTTAATTACTCCCAAGGGAAAGGTAGGTGGTGAGGCAAATGGTAAAACCAATGTTGGGCCTTGCTGGACAAGTTTTATTCAAAGCGAACTGTCAGGGGGGTCCCATAAATCACCCGACCGCGTTAGGAACGCAAAATCCGGGAACATAACACCGGTATGACGGAAACTAGGGCGGCAAGAGTGGAACAAAACACCAGGCATAAGGCCGAGCCTTCCACCCTTTACCAAATATATAGATGCATTAATAATATAAGAGATATTGTGATATCCCAACATAAACCCTGTCCACCACGGAGCAATCTTCAACTTCACCTGCAACTAGCAATGCTATAAGAAGGGCTGAGCAAAGCGGTAACATAGCCAAGCAATGGTTTGCTAGGAAGGGTGTCAAAGGTTAAAGGTTCATGGCAATTTGGGAGGCTTGAAGAGCAAATGATAGGTAACGCAGCATAGCGATAGAACGAAGCAACTAGCATAGCAATGATAGTAGTGAGATCCAGGGTAGCGGTCATCTTGCCTGAAATCCCGCAAGGAAGAAGAACGAGTCCATGAAGAAGATGAATCCACGAAGACGAACCACACGAAGACGAACGCATCCTCACGATCGCAACGAAACGGGAACTATCGAGAAGAAGCACACAACATGGTAAACACACCACACATGAACAAGACATGATGCACAACAAGCATGATGCATGACAAAGTCTACATGAAGCTACTCGTTACAAAAGATGATGCAAACAAGAACAACACATCAAGGCAAGTTTAAATGAGGCCGGGAACAACATATAACAATTCCGGTAAGTCCTCATATGCAAATTTCGAAATTGGTCCAGAACTGAATAAACCTTATGTTCAAGTTGTTAAATAGGAAGTTAAAATGCGCCAAGATGATCTACACGAGATTCTAGTCAAGTTACATATAAAGTTCATTTAATTCGGAGCTACGGCCGAGAAGATATGAGCAAAACAAGTTAAACATGGCATTGATGCAAAATGCATACAAACATCAAGCAAACACACCAAAACAAGGATGCAACATGATAATATGAAACTACATGCAAAAACAAGCAAGTTTCATATAGAGCACACTCAAAACGGAGCAACGGTTCAACACATGCACACTATACAAGTCATAACAACAATCTGTCCAAAACAGCAACTAGGCATATTGCAAGGATCAAAACAAAATGCTACAGCACCCCAACATAATAACAAAAGGCATGGGCATGAAGTACAGGTAAAGCATAACAAAACATGAACACTGAGCTATCTCCAGAAAAGAATATAACATGCTCAAACACACATGGTAAGATTGCAAATAATAACAGTTTCAGACTTATCAGGAAATAACATCAGGTTGCAATGTTTAGAGCTATCAAACAACATGTTACAAGAACATATCATGGCAAACAAAAGCATGGAATGATACTACTAAATGCATAGATCAAAAGTCCCTTACTGACCATGAGCCAAAAAGGCATAGAAAATATGATGGCACCCATGTAAACATGGCAAGTTATATTACAGATTCAAACATGGCAGAAACAACAATAAGTAGGCATGTTGGTGAGCTTGAACCACTCACCACAGAGCAATACATGGCATGGCAAGGCAACTAACAGTAATAAGGCATGTTTATGAAGCTAAGCATGGCAAGAGCAAGTTCATAGGGTGCATGGAACACTAGCAAAACACATGGGAACTAGTGAACTTAATGTTAACAAGCTGACAGCAACATTATCAAGCAAATTTGGAGCAACAAATGAATAATCTACTGCAAGCTATAAATGCAACCAGGGGCATGGATGGATAGGGCATAACATGTAGATCAAAACATGTTTATAGAACATCTCCAGATTATGCAAAGAATAATTAGTAGCAACATGTTAACATAGCAACAAATTATAACAGAATCTGTCAGGAAAACAGCAACAGCAAGTACACTACTTAACAAGCTTGAATCACTCACCACAAGTCATTGCATGACAATATAGGCATAGCATCATCAAGAAGGCATGTTTGTGAAACAAACCAAGGCAAGAAAAAGTCCATAGCATGCAAGGATCAACTATAGCAAGCTTGGCCATATTAAATAACACGTAAACAATCTGCCAGGAAACATTTTGAAGCAAAAGTAGAGCACTCAAATGACATGCTAGGCTACTCCATAATTGCAAACAAGGACATGAATAGATATATAATAACCATATGTTCAAAACACCCATACTGAAGTATCTCAAAATATGCATGGATCTCTCTGTAGCATCAAGTTTACATGGCATCAAAATAACAGCAGAACAGGGACTAAAAACAGCAATATCACGAAGCCTAGTTTGCATGCTTGTGCTAGTCACCACATTGATCACAAAAATACATGGCATACAACCCTGGAAAGATGGCATGGCATAGATCAAAACACATGTAGACATCAACCTCATAGGATGCACACATTAATCATGGCAAAAATGACAAATGAGCAAGTTATAACAGTTTCAGCAGATTAACATCAACATGCACTCTTCCAACAGCATTTCGGGCATCAAGATGAGCTCAAATGAAAATGATGCAATGGAATGAAATGGAGTACTCGTTGAGGCGAACAATTTGACATATTACACGCATGAAATGAAGCTACGGATGCTGAGATACAATGCAACAAACATGGCATGATAATATGCAAAACACTCGGGACTTAGCAGTTTCTGAAAAAAAATGGTCGAGCGCCAAAAGGCTAAACGACGCCCAGAGCGTGGGATAGGGGCGGCTCACCCTGGGCCGCTGGGCCAGCGGTGGGAGGCTTGGGCTGGGCCGGCGAGGGACCGGCCCACGCGGGCGACGGGCAGGGCGGATCGGGGCTTCGGCGCGGGGGCGGCGCCCGTGGGAGCCGGCGGCGGGGCTGGCGAAGGCCGGCGAGAGAAGAGGCCCGGCGAGGCCGGAAGATGGCGACGGCGGGGCGCCACGGCGAAGATGGGCGGCGGCGGAGACGGGAGAGCTCCGGCGGAGGCGCCGGGCGGCGGGGAGAAGAGCCGCGGGGCGCGGGCAAGCGACGCGGGGGGGCGCACCGGCGAGGCGGCGGGGCGTCGGAGGACGGCGGCCGA
>NC_041389.1:86932738-86953032 GCF_002162155.2 Triticum dicoccoides
GCCGGCGGCGGGCGCGGAGGCGGTGCAGGGCACGTGTCGCACACGGGTTGGCTGGAGGCGACGGCGGCGGACGTGTCCGGCGCCGAACGGACGCGTCCGGCGGCGGGAGGTAGAAGGAGGCTAGGGTTTGGACCCGAAATTTTTGAGGGGGAGGGCATATTTATAGGTAGAGGGAGATAGGAGAGTCCAAATGAGGAGCGGTTTTCGGCCACGCGATCTTGATCGAACGACCGAGAGCATGGAGGGGAGTTTGCAGGGCTTTGGGCCACTTTGGAGGGGGTGTTGGGCTGCAACAAAAGAGGGCTTTGCGGTTACCCAGTTAACCGTTGGAGTATCAAACGACCTCCAAATGGCACGAAACTTGACAGGCGGTCTACCGGTGCTATACCAAGGCCGCTTGGCAAGACTCGGTCCATCCCGAGAACGTTTAACACCCGCTCACAACGAGAGACAAAAAGGGGACGCCGGAGGACATATGAGTGCCGGATTGCAAAACGGACAACAGGGAAAATGCTCGGATGCATGAGACGAACATGTAGGCAAAATGAAATGCACATGATGACATGGCAATATGCAACACGCAAGCAAATGACATGGCAACGACGGAGAATAACTGGCAGACACCTGGTGCATCGATTCCGGGGCGTTACACTCCATGGGCATTCAACGCCTAGAGGTGCGCGGGGATTCAAACCTTGCAATATCCCAAGTAAATGGAGACTTTGATGCCAAGGATCTGAAAATGGCAGCATATCGTAACGCTGTCCTAAAAATGTCAGCTCGGTTTGACGGACTTGAATTCCACCACGTAGCCAGGGATAATAACCAAGCGGCCGACGTATTGGCACACATCGGCGCAAAACGTGACGCTGTCCCTCCAAACATCTTCCTGGAACGGCTGTTTAAGACATCCGTACTATGGGAAGAGGAGTTCGGAAATAACAAACCGGAAGCAGCCGCACCAACCGACACAGAGCAATGTGACATAACCGGCGATTCAGCCGATGAAATAACACCTTCAGCCCACGACATAATGGCAGTAATCGCCCCGTGGACAGAGCCATTCCTAGCCTACTTGCTTAGGCAGGAACTCCCCGAAGACCAAAATGAGGCCCGCTGCATAGTCCAGCGATCTAAAGCCTACAAGGTCCATGAGGGAGAACTCTATAAGAAAAGCACAACCGGAGTCCTTCAAAGGTGTATGTCCGAAGAGGAAGGGCGAAACCTTCTGGCTGAAATTCATGCCGGACTAGGCGGACACCACGCAGCAGCTCGGGCCCTTTTAGGAAAGGCATTCCGTACAGGATTTTATTGGCCGACGGCTCGGGCAGATGCATCGGTTGTCAGCTCTTTGCTAATCAGAGCCATATGCCACCCACCGCCCTCAAAACTATACCCATTACCTGGCCGTTCGCGGTCTGGGGGCTTGACATGGTTGGACCCCTTAAAGGGGGAACCCACAAGCAAAGGTACCTATTGGTCATGGTGGATAAATTCACCAAATGGATAGAGGCCAAGCCAGTTAGAACGGCAGAGTCCGGACCAGTGATAGACTTCATATCCGGGGTAGTACACCATTATGGTGTCCCCCACAGCATCATCACCGATAACGGCACGAACTTCACGGCCGACGAGGTTAAATCATGGTGCAAAAATATGGGCATTAAGCTCGATTACGCTTCAGTCTATCATGCTCAAACCAACGGTCAAGTGGAACGAGCGAACGGTCTAATAATGAGCGGCATCAAACCCAGACTAGTGCGGTCACTTACAAAATCTGACACGCACTGGGTAGAGGAGCTCGACTCCGTACTCTGGGGGCTGCGGACAACGCCCAACCGTACTACCGGATTCACACCATTCTTTATGGTATACGGCGCAGAGGCAGTTCTGCCCTGCGACATCATTCATTACTCACCTCGAGTGCGCATGTACGAAGAAAGAGAAGCCAAGCTGGATCGGCAGGACAGCTTGGACGCACTGGAGGAAGAACGCGACGTCGCCAAGGCTCGTTCTGCATTCTATCAGCAGTAGGCTCGAAGATGTCAAAGCAGAGAAGTACGGGCCAAGACTTACAACGTTGGCGAACTAGTTCTACGCCTGCCGGACAAGAAAAAGGACAAACTCAAGCCCAAATGGGAGGGCCCTTTCATTATCGATCAAGTCCTGACCGGCGGAGCGTACCGTCTATGAAATGCGTCGGACAACCGACTCGAGCCAAACCCATGGAACGCAGCCCACCTCCGAAGATTCTATGCCTAGCGCCGGACTAAGAGTTCGTCCCCTTCCCCCGTCCAAACTTTTACATTTCAGCTGTCTTTTGTTTCTCTTTCTTCTCTCAACCCTTTTTCTAAAAAGCCCTTAAAGGCCTACTTGCACATTGTTCGCACACACTTGATGTGCCATCCACAATCATTATACCTGGGGGCTTCTTTACCAGAAGCTTAATTATAAGGGCTTCATGCCCGGCACATGTGTCAAGCTTCCACATGTACCTTTTATTCACCATTATATGCATCGATATGACTTAAGTTTTGGCCAAGCTGGGTTGCCTGGCTCCTGTGCTTACCCCTACGTTCCCGATTGTTTGGCTAGGAGGTAAATGGAGCACCTCTGCGATTGTTACTGTCGGGTCAGCCGGATGTGTACCTCAGACTGGGTGAAGCCGAAAGCTAGCGTTCTTAAGGGAATATTCGGTCGGTGATTTGAAAGATGATTTTTACCTCCTTACTTATCTGCCCCCAGATGTTTTTCTGCTTTTTTCGCAGTCCGGGCATGCACTTTAGGGCATGCCTCCCAGGGAAAGGAACCCTTAACGGAACTATTCTCCCTGGAAGATGTTTCTTACTAACCATGTAATATAACATAACTAGTTGGGCACTTGTCTGATAAAGCACTAATGACCCCTACGCCTGGTCTCCATGCATACCCCGGTTGTTTCTTAACCGAGAAGGTATTCGGACACACTCCGGACTCTAGGGTCCCGAGGTTGAAGCGAAAAGGTCGGCAAAGACAAACGATCTACAATCCGGCTAGAAGGCATTTCACATGTCATTTTAAAATACATTGTCAAATCTACTGAGTGTATTCCTCCTCAATCCCGTCTAACAGGCTGTCTAATTTACAGTCCCGTTGGGAAAATTTAGCGGCCAACTCTACTTGGCCGTATACTAAACTCACAGGGATCTCGTTCCCATCGGGCCCCATAGGTCCGACCTTGGCCATGTGGTTGGGATCCGCCTTCTTGTACCGCATCTTCACCATGGCCCAAGCCTCCCTGGCACCTTGGCGGCAGGCCGAAATCTTCCATAAACGGAAGCGCTGCCGCACTCCCTGAAGCTTCTCCGCAAGCTCCCCAAGGCCCTCGGGTAGGGAGAGGGCTGTCCATAAAGCCTGGACGACGCCTCTCATTACCTGCCGGACTCGTTCGAGCAGCTGCAACAGCTCGGGAAGTTGATCACCCGTTGATACGGGCATCTCCTCCGCAGGGCAACCTGTGAGTATACCTACAAGACATATTTTGTCAATTGACTTCCTCACCGAACTCTTCTTTTCAAAGGAGTCCGCTCAAGCACTTACTATAGATGCCGCGACGAAGCCGCTCATTCTCCTTAACGGAGCCGGACAGCTCGGCCCGAACACCTTTCAGCTCTTCTCCGAGCCGGGCGTGGGCATCCTGGAGCTTGTTCCTTTCCTGCTGCACCCTATTCAGCACCCTCTCGCCGGCCTTCAGCTGGCGCAGTAGTTCTTGCCTATCCGGATCTTGTCCGGCAGCACCTGCAATGTCATTTTTAAAATAATGTGTTACCAGGAGGGGTCTCTGTGTTTGCTCCTGCGGCAGCAAGTGCGGCCTCGAGTTGGGCCTTGCACTCTTGCAGCTCCTGAGACAGTTGGGAATTCTTCTCCGTAAGATCCTGCGTTTCAAATGATCCTTAAATCAGTTAATATAACTACTTTAAGTCTCGGGGGCTACTGGCATATACAACTATTAAATTCTTTTACCCGTATGTATTTTACATACTGCTCCGCGGCTCTGGTCAAATCATCTTGAGCAGCACGGAGGTGCGCGTCCCCCGTGTTAAAGGCATTCAACGCCTCAGGGGAGAAGCACGCGTCACGAAAAACTGTCCGGCGGCGCCTGTGGTTCATGGCGCTCTCCACCTCAGACTGGGTGGCGGACAGTCTGTCGGCATCCTCCGTTGGAGGAGCATCCGGCTCGCGCCTTGCGCTCGCCTCCCCCTCCAGACCAGGTGTTGGAGCCTGGCTGGTAGAGGTTGGATTGGCAACCTCTATGCCCGCAGTCCGGCGGGCGCTTTTTCTCCTACAAAAGTCATGAGCGCTCAAACGCCTCCTAGGATCTAAATAACAAACTGCGGGCTATACCTTCACGGCGACGTTTCAATCCGTGCCGCACTCCTCTTCCGCCTACTGGGCCGGACTGACCCCTGTTGGTCGGCCGCCGCGGGCTCGGCTTCCCGCCTTGGAGGCGCCTCCTGCAAAGCGCCGTCGTATACGGTGGTCAGAAATGAGCAAGGAAGGAATAATGGTGTCAGGACTTCGGTCACAGTCACCTGGGAAGCCGGATATAGTCCGGGGTAGTCAGCCGTAATGGCGACTACAGCATTATCCATGCTGAGCTGGTGGAACACCCCGTCGATTAGCTCCACCTTTATGTCCGGATCCTCTTCGGAGGCCAGATCCTAGGATCTCTCTGGATCCTCGGGTTGCGGAGCCGGACTAAGCATGCCCTCCACAACCCGGCGCAGCTCCTGCGCCGAAAGCATAATATAAGAAACTTAAAACTTTGAAAGTATGGGTCGGGCACACAAAGTGTTCGCTTACCCAACGCCGAGGGTTATTCATGGAGAACCCATTCAACGGGCTCGTCTGAAGGAAATCCTCCTTCTCCCCCTTGTACAGGCCGGACAGGATCTCCGCCAGGTCTTCGGCCGATCCCGGCCCCTTGCGGCCATGACGGGTGGCATCGTCCTCCCTGTTGAAATCCCACATAGGGTGGCCCCTGTACTGCAGCGGTTGCACCCCCCGCGTAATGCACGTTGTCATGACTCCAATCATGGTCAACCCGGAATGGGCCAGTAACCTTATCCAGCCCATCAAATAGTGGACGCTCTTGTCTTCCTCCAGCTGGGGGCTCTGTTGGCGCCAGCTGAGGCGCTTCTTCAAAGGAGCATTACTGAACTCCGGAAGGCTGATCCGAACAGGGTCCGGCAGCGGAGCGTCTTCTATATAAAACCATTCTGAAGGCCAGTCTTCGGACGCCTTCTTAGGGGTTCCGGATAGATATCCGGTCCCGGTGATGCGCCAAATTTCGGCACCGCCCACTTGATATATGGACCCCTCGTGAGAGCAGGGCACAAGGCAGAACAACCTCTTCCACAGTGCAAAATGGGGCTCAACGCCCAGGAATAGCTCGCAAAGAGCTACGTAACCCGCGATATGCAGGATAGAGGCGGGCGTAAGGTGATGGAGCTGGAGTCCGCAGAACTCTAGGAGCCCGCGGAGGAACGGATGTATAGGAAATCCGAGCCCCCTTATCAGATAGGGGACGAAGCATACCCGCTCCCCTTTGTTGGGCTTTGGGGTGGCCTCCGCTTGCTTCCCGCCTTGGTAGGTGGCCAACCCGGCTCGAACCGGAACCATGAAGGCCGGAGGGAGATATCCCTTCGCCTGGAGCGTCACCAGCTCGTTGTGCGGGACAGAACATCTCCTCCAATCTCCTGGCAAAGGGCTGGGAGCGCGAGAAGAGGAGCCACGTCGACGGTCCATGATGGAATGGATTCTTGGTAAGAAGCGCTCCGATGAGTACTCAAGGAAGGAAGATGGTGTGATTTGGATCTGGATTCTTGCCTCTCTTATAGGCAGATTATTTGCACAGCTAGGGGGTAAAACATAAAAGATACCCTGGCTTTTCGCATTTGTGCGACGCGTGGAAGATGGCCATTATTGGGCGTCGAAGCCAAGAAGCGCAACATTGATAAGGAAGCCGAACACTGTTCGGCAGGTACATGGAACTTAAGGGAGAACCCGCCTTGCAACGCCGAAGACTATAAACGCGCTGGACTTATCGTCATTGAAGCCTGGTTCGGGGGCTATTGAGGCAGTCCTGGATTAGGGGGTGTCCGGACAGCCGGACTATCATCGTCCGCCGGACTCCAAGACTATGAAGATACAAGATTGAAGACTTCGTCCCGTGTCCGGATGGGACTTTCCTTGGCGTGGAAGGCAAGCTTGGCGATACGGATATGTAGATCTCCTACCATTGTAACCGACTCTGTGTAACCCTAGCCCTCTCCGATGTCTATATAAACTGGAGGGTTTTAGTCCGTAGGACACAACAACCATTACAACAATCATACCATAGGCTAGCTTCTAGGGTTTAGCCTCCTTGATCTCGTGGTAGATCCACTCTTGTACTACCCATATCATCAATATCAATCAAGCAGGAGTAGGGTTTTACCTCCATCGAGAGGGCCCGAACCTGGGTAAAAACATCGTGTCCCTTGTTTCCTGTTACCATCCGCCTAGACGCACAGTTCGGGACCCCCTACCCGAGATCCGCCGGTTTTGACACCGACACACCCTAACTCAAAATCAGGAGAGTTTTGAGAGAATCATTGAGCAGAAGTTCTATGATCTTGATGTCAAAGTAACTGAGATTCAGTCAGTAGTAGAGCAGCTCCAAGAGGAAGCAGAGGAGAAGAAAGGAAAGACATCAACAGATTTCAGTGAATGCATGTGCCACGAGGTCAGAGGTCTGATGTAGTGCCTATTCCTGATACTAGAGCAACTACATCTGCACCAGCAGCCACAACTTCAATGCCACCTCCAGCAGCCATTCCACCAGCTCCAGCTACATCAATAGAAGCCTTCGTCCCGGGAGTCATCATTACACCACCTCATGGAGACCAAGCTTCAGAGACGCATAGCACTATGAATATTTGAACTTTTTGGTAACTTGTTGCCTAAGGGGGAGAAATATGTATAGATCATAGTCTTCGAGAGAGAGAGAGAGAGTGTGTTGTTTTTTGTCTCTCTTGCACTTTATTTGGTTGAAATTTAATGTGTGTTTGCTTGATACATTATGTCCTTTTGTGAGATACTTGGATGATCATGTGGTTGATCATATGCTACTTTAATGTGTGCTTGAATGATATTATCCCTTATATCTATTTATGATCATTCACTTTGCTTGGTGATGAGTGCATGTTTTCAATCGTTATCATTTTTAGCACTCCTCCAAGATGTATGTGACATGAAAGTGTGACCCATGATTCTAACAGATTGTGCATTTGCAGTCCAAAGCAAATTTTAAATAATGCACAAATTTAGGGGGAGCTCTTGCTTATCACATACTTCTCAAAGCGATGATGTATTTCAATCTTATTATCACTTGTCGAAGCTTTGATATATATGTTGTCATCAATTACCAAAAATGGGGAGATTGAAAGTGCAACTATCCCTGGGTGGTTTTGGTAATGATTAACAACATATAGCTCACTGAACTAATACTATTTCAAGATAAATATTTCAGGAAAGTTCAATGATTGGCATGGCATGGATTAGGAATGTGGACCCCTCAAAATGCTAAGGACAAAGGATGGGCTCAAGCTCTATTGTTCAAGACTCTACATATTACTTTTAGTGATCCAAGATCACATTGAGTCTATAGGAAAGCCAATACTATTAAAAGGGGATGAGGTGTTGCTTAATGGCTTGCTTGCTCAAAATGCTTAGTGATATGCTCCAAAAGCCCTCAACAACATTCTCATATCCACATATGTCCCAAACCAAAAGTCAAACTCGTCCCCACCGATTTGATCCATCTGGTGCCACCAAGTTCATTTGACATAGCCACTGCTAGAAACCCTAGTCACTTCGGTCTAGCCAATAGGGATCTCGGTCTCACCGAGATGGGATTGCAAACTCCCTGTTTCCCTTCGTAATGTTTCGGTCTAACCGAGATGAGCGATCGGTCCCACCGAGTCTGCAATGCAAACTCCCTGTTTCCTTCTCATAATTTCGGTCCCACTGAGACAAGTGAATCAGTCCCACCGAGATGAGCGAATCGATCCCACCGAGTTTTCCTGACCATTTCCCTGGTTTGCTTATTACCAAAGTCGGTCCAACCGAGTTTGTGTAATCGTCAAACCGAGATTACATTATGCCCTCACCCTAATGATATCGGTCCCACCGAGTTGGCATGTCGGTCCCACCGAAATGTCTAACAGTCACATTATGAACTAAATCGGTCCGAGCGAGTTTTTTGATTCGGTCCCACCGAGTTTCGTAAATTGTGTGTAACGGTTAGCTTTTGTGTGGAGGCTATATATACCCCTCCACCCTCTCCTCGTTCGTGAGGGAAGCCATCAAAACGTGCCTACACTTCCAACATTCATTTTCTAAGAGAGAACCACCTACTCATGTGTTAAGGCCAAGATATTCCAATCCAACCATATGAATCTTGATCTCTAGCCTTCCGCAAGTTGCTTTCCACTCAAATAATCTTTCCACCAAATCCAATCCTATGAGAGAGAGTTGATTGTTGGAGAGACTATCATTTGAAGCACAAGAGCAAGGAGTTCATCAACAACACACCATCTATTACCTTTTGGAGAGTGGTGTCTCCTAGATTGGTTAGTTGTCACTTGGGAGCCACCGACAAGATTGTGGAGTTGAACCAAGGAGTTTGTAAGGGCAAGGAGATCGCCCACTTCATGAAGATCTACCCTAGTGAAGCAAGTTCTTCGTGGGTGATGGCCATGGTTGGATAGACAAGGTTGCTTCTTCGTGGACCCTTCATGGGTGAAGCCCTCTGTTGGCTCGCGCAACCGTTACCCTTCATGGGTTGAAGTATCCATCAACGTGGCTGTACGATAGCACCACCTATCGGAACCAGGCCAAAAACATCCATGTCTCCAATTGCGTTTGCACACTCCAATCCCATCCCTTTACTTTCTTGCAAGTTGCATGCTTTACTTTCCGCTGCTCATATACACTTTGCATGCTTGCTTGAATTGTATTGAGATTGCTTGACTTGTGCTAAGTTGCTAAAATCTGCCAAGAACTAAAATTGGGAAAAGGTTAAGTTTTTATTTGGTAAAGTACTCTAATCAGCCCCCCTCTAAACATACTTTCAATCCTACAGTAACCATGAAGGAATTGGAGATTTTGCAGACTGAAATTTGTGCTATTTGAATCCGGCCAATCCCATTTTCTGAGGAGATTATACCTCAAATGGTAAGTTCCGTTGATGCACGCCCATGATGTATGAGCTGTATTTGCCTAGTGTATGTAATTTGTTGTTTATGTATGCTTTATTATCACTGGTGCCGAACCATAATGCCCAGTGGGTATAATCGGCTATAATTTCTTTATTTTATAATGTAGGATTGTTCTATGTTTCTATGCCTTAGTCTCTTTATTGTATACTATATGTTTTTTAGAGGTGATAGTATAGAGTAGGATAATTCTTTGAATATGCTATATCGTTCAAACGGGGGCCAACTCGCCCAAACGTTGTAGTGACCACGGCCCTCCACGGGCCGTACGATCCATGGGCCATGTACGGTCCGTACGATCCATGGGCCATGTACGGGCCATATGATCCATGGGCCTTCTACGGGCCGTCGGATCGGTGTGCCTTGTACGAGCCATTGGATCCATGGGCCTTCTATGGGCCGTATAATCGTTTCACCAAACATGGGTTGTATTATTCGGGAACCATTAACGGTCCGCCAAATGGGCCGTAAACAGGCTAGAGTGGAAGTCATTTTTTATGGCCAGATCATAACGGTACGTTAGTAGACCGTATTTAATGATGCTATGGAAACAACCCAATGGGTTAATGGGCCACAACAGGCCGACTGTAACCACGGGCTGTATTTGGCCCACAAGCGGAACAGGCCAGTAATGAACCATAAGTAATCAAATTTTGGGAATGAGCCGAAGAATAAATGGGCCCTGAGAAGGCCAAAACTTAACTTGGGCTGGAAACGGCCGATGGAATAATGGGCTATTAATGGATATAAAGCGATACACTGTTCATTATGGGCCAATTTCTTCACAGTCCGTTAGTGGGCCCATGGTTACAAAGGGTCTCCTATGGGCCAAAAGTCGGCATGGGCCATACACGGGCCGGAAGTTACAACAGGATGGAATCATATTGGACGGCCCAAATGACGCTACTAGGCCAAATTCGGGTAGGCCGTAACGGGTCGTGATTTAGCGGGCTGTAAATGGGCTCTATGCAAACAGGCCGTTAACAGGCTTCTCATGGGCCGGCCCGCTACCTTTTGACCAAGTCAAATGGCCGGACTTTGTTGGAAATATGCCCTAGAGGCAATAATAAATGGTTATTATTATATTTCTTTGTTTATGATAATTGTCTATTATTCATGCTATAACTCTGTTATCCGGAAATCGTAATACACGTGTGAATACATAGACCACACCAGTCCCTAGTGAGCCTCTAGTTGACTAGCTCGTTGATCAACAGATAGTCATGGTTTCCTAACTATGGGCATTGGATGTCATTGATAACGGGATCACATCATTAGTAGAATGATGTGATGGACAAGACCCAATTCTAAGCATAGCTCAAAGATCGTGTAGTTCGTTTAGCTAGAGCTTTTCAATTGTCGAGTATCCTTTCCTTAGACCATGAGATTGTGCAACTCCCGGATACCGTACGAGTGCTTTGGGTGTGCCAAACGTCACAACGTAATCGGGTGACTATAAAGGTACACTACGGGTATCTCCGAAAGTGTCTGTTGGGTTGGCACGAATCGAGACTGGGATTTGTCACTCCGTATGATGGAGAGGTATCCCTGGGCCCACTCGATAATGCATCATCATAATGAGCTCAATGTGACCAAGTGTCTGGTCACGGGATCATGCATTACGGTACGAGTAAAGTGACTTGTCGGTAACGAGACTAAACGAGGTATTGGGATACCGACGATCGAGTCTCGGGCAAGTAACATACCGATTGACAAAGGGAATTGAATACGGGGTTGATTGAATCCTCGACATCGTGGTTCATCCGATGAGATCATCGAGGAGTATGTGGGAGCCAACATGGGTATCCATATCCCGCTGTTGGTTATTGACCGGAGAGGAGTCTCGGTCATGTCTGCATGTCTCCCGAACCCGTAGGATCTACACACTTAAGGTTCGGTGACGCTAGGGTTGTAGAGATATTAGTATGTAGCAAACCGAAAGTTTTTTGGAGTCCCGGATGAGATCCCGGACGTCGATAGGAGTTCCGGAATGGTTCGGAGGTGAAGAATTATATATAGGAAGTGTTGTTTCTGCCATCGGGAGAGTTTCGGGGGTCACCGACAGTGTACCGAGACCACGGGAAGGGTCCCGGGGGTCCACCGGGTGGGGCCACCTATCCTGGAGGGCCCCATGGGCCGAAGTGGGAGGGGAACCAGCCCCTGGTGGGCTGGTGCGCCCCCCTGCGCCTAGGGTTGGGAACCCTAGGGGAGGGGGCGCCTCCACTTGCCTTGGGGGGCAAGTTCCCCCCTTGGCCGGCGCCCCCCCTAAGAGATCCCATCTCCTAGGGCCGGCGCCCCCCCTTGGGGACCCTATATAAAGATGGGGGAGGGAGGGCAGCCACACCCTACATCTTGGCGCCTCCCTTCCCCCTTGCTACACCTCTCCCTCCCGTAGACGCTTGGCGAAGCCCTACCGGATCCCTGCTGCATCCACCACCACGCCGTTGTGCTGCTGGATCTTCATCAACATCTCCTTCCCCCTTGCTGGATCAAGAAGGAGGAGACATCACGCTGACCGTACGTGTGTTGAACGCGGAGGTGCCGTCCGTTCGGCGCTAGGATCTCCGGTGATTTGGATCACGACGTGTACGACTACCTCAACCCCGTTCTCTTGAACGCTTCCGCTCGCGATCTACAAGTGTATGTAGATGCACTCCCCTCTCTCGTTGCTGGATGAACTCATAGATTGATCTTGGTGAACGTAGGAAATTTTTTATTGTATGCAACGTTCCCCTACAGTGGCATCATGAGCTAGGTCTATGCTTAGTTCTCTTTGCACGAGTAGAACACAATTTGTTGTGGGCGTAGATGTTTTCAACTTTCTTGCCACTACTAGTCTTATTTTGCTTCAGCGGTATTGTGGGATGAAGCGGCCTGGACCAACCTTACACGTACGCTTACATGAGACAGGTTCCACCGACTGACATGCACTAGTTGCATAAGGTGGCTAGCGGGTGTCTGTCTCTCCCACTTTAGTTGGAGCGGATTCAATGAAAAGGGTCCTAATGAAGGGTAAATAGAAGTTGGCAAATCGCGTTGTGGCTTTAACGTAGGTAAGAAAAAGTTCTTGCTAGATCACCGATAGAATCCACGTAAAACTTGCAACAACAATTAGAGGATGTCTAACTTGTTTTTGCAGCAAGTGTTTTGTGATGTGATATGGCCAAAGTTGTGATGAATGATGAATGATATATATGTGATGTATGAGATCATGTTCTTGTAATAGGAATCACGACTTGCATGTCGATGAGTATGACAACCGGCAGGAGCCATAGGAGTTGTCTTTATTTTTTGTATGACCTGCGTGTCATTGAAGAACGCCATGTAAACTACTTTACTTTATTGCTAAACGCGTTAGCCCTAGAAGTAGAAGTAGTCATTGGCATGACAACTTCATGAAGACACGATGATGGAAATCATGATGATGGAGATCATGGTGTCATGCCGGTGACGAAGATGATCATGGAGCCCCGAATATGGAGATCAAAGGAGCTATATGATATTGGCCATATCATGTCACTATTATGATTGCATGTGATGTTTATCATGTTTTCCCATCTTGTTTACTTAGAACAACGGTAGTAAGTAAGATGATCTCTCATCATAATTTCAAGAAAAGTGTTCCCCCTAACTGTGCACCGTTGCGAAGGTTCGTTGTTTCGAAGCACCACGTGATGATCGGGTGTGATAGATCCTAACGTTCGAATACAATAGGTGTAAGCCAGATTTACACACGCAATACACTTAGGTTGACTTGACGAGCCTAGCATGTACAGACATGGCCTCGGAACACAGAAGACCGAAAGGTCGAGCATGAGTCGTATAGAAGATACAATCAACATGAAGATGTTCACCGATGTTAACTAGTCCGTCTCACATTATGATCGGACACGGCCTAGTTGACTCGGATCATGTTTCACTTAGATGACTAGAGGGATGTCTGTCTAAGTGGGAGTTCATTAAATAATTTGATTAAGATGAACTTAATTATCATGAACATAGTCTAAAATCTTTACAATATGTCTTGTAGATCAAATGGCCAACGCTCATGTCCACCTGAACTTCAATGCGTTCCTAGAGAAAACCAAGCTGAAAGACGATGGCATCAACTATACGGACTGGGTCCGGAACCTGAGGATCATCCTCATAGCTGCCAAGAAAGATTATGTCCTAGAAGCACGGCTAGGTGAAGCACCAATCCCAGAGAACCAAGACGTTATGAACGCTTGGCAGTCTCGTGTTGATGATTACTCCCACGTTCAGTGCGGCATGCTTTACAGCTTAGAACCGGGGCTCCAAAAGCGTTTTGAGAAACACGGAGCATATGAGATGTTCGAGGAGTTGAAAATGGTTTTCCAAGCTCATGCCCGGGTCGAGAGATATGAAGTCTCTAACAAGTTCTTTAGTTGTAAGATGGAGGAAAACAGTTCTGTTAGTGAGCACATACTCAAGATGTCTGGGTTGCACAACCGCTTGACTCAGCTGGGAGTTAATCTCCCGGATGACGCGGTCATTGACAGAATTCTCCAGTCGCTCCCACCAAGCTACATGAGCTTTGTGATGAACTTCAATATGCAGGGGATGGAAAAGACCATTCCTGAGTTATATTCAATGTTGAAATCAGCAGAGGTAGAGATCAAAAAGGAACATCAAGTGTTGATGGTGAATAAAACCACTAAGTTCAAGAAGGGCAAGGGTAAGAAGAACTTCAAGAAGGACGGCAAGGAAGTTGCCACGCCTGGTAAGCCAGTTGCCAGGAAGAAGTCAAGCAATGGACCCAAGCCTGAGACTGAGTGCTTTTATTGCAAGGGAAGTGGTCACTGGAAGTGGAACTGCCCCAAGTACTTAGAGGACAAGAAGGCCGGCAAAACCAAACGTATATGTGCTATACATGTAATTGATGTCTACCTTACCAGTGCTCGTAGTAGCTCCTGGGTATTTGATACCGGTGCGGTTGCTCATATTTGTAACTCAAAGCAGGAGCTGCGGAATAAGCGGAGACTGGCGAAGGACGAGGTGACGATGCGCGTCGGGAATGGTTCCAAGGTCGATGTGATCGCCGTCGGCACGCTACCTCTACATTTACCTACGGGATTAGTTTTGAACCACAATAATTGTTATTTAGTAGCAGCTTTGAGCATGAACATTGTATCAGGATCTCATTTAATTCGAGATGGCTACTCATTTAAATCCGAGAATAATGGTTGTTCTATTTATATGAGTGATATGTTTTATGGTCATGCCCCGCTGGTGAATAGTTTATTCTTAATGAATCTCGAGCATAACGTTACACATATTCATAGTGTGAATATCAAAAGATGTAAAGTTGATAACGATAGTCCCACATAGTTGTGGCACTGCCGCCTTGGTCACATTGGTGTCGAGCGCATGATGAAGCTCCATGCTGATGGACTTTTAGAGTATCTAGATTATGAATCGTTTGACACATGCAAGCCATGCCTCATGGGCAAGATGACCAAGACTCCGTTCTCCGGAACAATGGAGCGAGCAACCAACTTGTTGGAAATCATACATACTGATGTGTGCGGTCCAATGAGCGTTGAGGCTCGCGGAGGATATCGTTATGTTCTCACTCTCACTGATGACTTGAGTAGATATGGGTATGTCTACTTGATGAAACACAAGTCTGAGACCTTTGAAAAGTTCAAGGAATTTCAGAATGAGGTAGATAATGAATGTGACCGAAAGATAAAGTTCCTACGATCAGGTCGTGGGGGAGAATATTTAAGTCACGAATTTGGTACGCACTTAAGGAAATGTGGAATCGTTTCACAACTCACGCCGCCTGGAACACCTCAGTGAAATGGTGTGTCCGAACATCGTAATCGCACTCTATTGGATATGGTGCGATCTATGATGTCACTTACTGATTTACCGCTATCATTTTGGGGATACGCTCTAGAGACAGCTACATTCACTTTAAATAGGGCACCGTCTAAATCCGTTGAGACGACACCGTATGAATTATGGTTTGGGAAGAAACCTAAGATGTCGTTTCTAAAAGTTTGGGGATGCGATGCTTATGTCAAGAAACTTCAACCTGAGAAGCTCGAACCCAAGTCGGAAAAATGCGTATTCATAGGATACCCTAAGGAAACCATAGGGTATACTTTCTACTTAAGATCCAAAGGCAAGATCTTTGTTGCCAAGAACGGGTCCTTTATAGAGAAAGAGTTTCTCTCGAAAGAATTAAGTGGGAGTAAAGTAGAGCTTGATGAAGTACTACCTCTTGAAACGGTGAGTAGCGCAACTCAGGAAAATGTTCCTGTGGTGCCTGCACCGACAAGAGAGGAAGTTAATGATGATGATCAAGATACCTCGGATCAAGCTCCTACTAAACTTCGAAGGTCCACAAGGACACGTTCCGCACCAGAGTGGTACAACAATCCTGTCTTGGAAATCATGTTGTTGGACAACGATAAACCTTCGAACTATGAAGAAGCGATGGCGGGCCCAGATTCCAACAAATGGCTTGAAGCCATGCAATCCGAGATAGGATCCATGTATGAAAACAAAGTGTGGACTTTGACAGACTTGCTCGATGATCGGCGAGCGATAGAAAACAAATGGATCTTTAAGAAGAAGACGGACGTGGATGGTAATGTTACCATATATAAAGCTCGACTTGTCGCTAAGGGTTATCGACAAGTTCAAGGGATTGACTACGATGAGACATTCTATCCCGTAGCGAAGCTGAAGTCCGTCTGAATCATGTTAGCAATTGCCGCATACTATGATTATGAGATATGGCAAATGGATGTCAAAACGGCATTCCTTAACGGTCACCTTAAGGAAGAACTGTATATGATGTACCCGGAAGGTTTTGTCGACCCTAAGAATGCTAACAAGGTATGCAAGCTCCAGCGCTCCATCTATGGGCTGGTGCAAGCATCTCAGAGTTGGAACATTTGCTTTAATGAGATGATTAAAGCATTTGGGTTTATGCAGACTTATGGAGAAGCCTGCGTTTACAAGAAAGTGAGTGGGAGCTCTGTAGCATTTCTCATATTATATGTGGATGACATACTTATGATGGGAAATGATATAGAACTTTTGGACAGCATAAAGGCCTACTTGAATAAGTGTTTTTCAATGAAGGACCTTGGAGAAGCTGCTTACATATTAGGCATCAAAATCTATAGAGATAGATCGAGACACCTCATAGGTCTTTCACAAAGCACATACCTTGATAAGATATTGAAGAAGTTCAATATGGATCAGTCCAAGAAGGGGTTATTGCCTGTGTTGCAAGGTGTGAAATTGAGCTCGTCTCAATGCCCGACCACGGCAGAAGATAAAGAAGAGATGAGTGTCATCCCCTATGCCTCAGCAATAGGTTCTATCATGTATGCCATGACCTGTACCAGACCTGATATAAACCTTGCCGTAAGTTTGGTAGGAAGGTACCAAAGTAATCCCGTCAAGGAACACTGGATAGTGGTCAAGAACATCCTTAAGTTCCTGAAAAGGACTAAGGACATGTTTCTCGTATATGGAGGTGACGAAGAGCTCGTCATAAAGGGTTACGTCGACGCTAGCTTCGACACAGATCTGGATGACTCTAAGTCACAAACCGGATACGTGTATATTTTGAATGGTGGGGCAGTAAGCTGGTGCAGTTGCAAGCAGAGCGTTGTGGCGGGATCTACATGTGAAGCGGAGTACATGGCAGCCCCGTAGGCAGCACATGAAGCAATCTGGGTGAAGGAGTTCATCACCGACCTAGGAGTCATACCCAATGTGTCGGGGCCGGTCACACTCTTCTGTGACAACACTGGAGCTATTGCACTTTCCAAGGAGCCCAAGTTTCACAAAAAGACAAGGCACATCAAGCGTCGCTTCAACTCCATCCGTGAAAATGTTCAAGATGGAGACATAGATATTTGTAAAGTACATACGGACCTGAATGTAGCGGATCTGTTGACTAAACCTCTCCCTAGGTCAAAACATGATCAACACCAGAACGCAATGGGTGTTCGATACATCACAATGTAACTAGATTATTAACTCTAGTGCAAGTGCGAGACTGTTGGAAATATGCCCTAGAGGCAATAATAAATGGTTATTATTATATTTCTTTGTTCATGATAATTGTCTATTATTCATGCTATAATTGTGTTATCCGGAAATCGTAATACACGTGTGAATACATAGACCACACCAGTCCCTAGTGAGCCTCTAGTTGACTAGCTCGTTGATCAACAGATAGTCATGGTTTCCTGACTATGGGCATTGGATGTCATTGATAACGGGATCACATCATTAGGAGAATGATGTGATGGACAAGACCCAATTCTAAGCATAGCTCAAAGATCGTGTAGTTCGTTTAGCTAGAGCTTTTCAATTGTCGAGTATCATTTCCTTAGACCATGAGATTGTGCAACTCCCGGATACTGTAAGAGTGCTTTGGGTGTGCCAAACATCACAACGGAACTGGGTGACTATAAAGGTACACTACGGGTATCTCCGAAAGTGTCTGTTGGGTTGGCACAAATCGAGACTGGGGTTTGTCACTCCGTATGACGGAGAGGTATCTCTGGGCCCACTCGGTAATGCATCATCATAATGAGCTCAATGTGACCAAGTTTCTGGTCACGGGATCATGCATTACGGTACGAGTAAAGTGACTTGCCGGTAACGAGACTAAACGAGGTATTGGGATACCGACGATCGAGTCTCGGGCAAGTAACGTACTGATTGACAAAGAGAATTGAATACGGGTGAATCCTCGACATCGTGGTTCATCCGATGAGATCATCGAGGAGTATGTGGGAGCCAACATGGGTATCCAGATCCCGCTGTTGGTTATTGACCGGAGAGAAGTCTCGGTTATGTCTGCATGTCTCCCGAACCCGTAGGGTCTACACACTTAAGGTTCGGTGATGCTAGGGTTGTAGAGATATTAGTATGCAGCAAACCGAAGGTTGTTCAGAGTACCGGATGAGATCCCGGACGTCACGAGGAGTTCCGAAATGGTCCGGAGGTGAAGAATTATATAGGAAGTGCTGTTTCGGCCATCGGGAGAGTTTCGGGGGTCACCGGTAGTGTACCGGGACCACCGGAAGGGTCCCGGGGGTCCACCGGGTGGGTCCACCCATCCCGGAGGGCCCCATGGGCTGAAGTGGGAGGGGAACCAGCCCCTAGTGGGCTGGTGCGCCACCCCCCTAGGAGACCCCATCTCCTAGGGCCGGCGCCCCCCCTTGGGGACCCTATATAAAGAGGGGGGAGGGAGGGCAGCCGCACCCTGCATTTTGGTGCCTCCCTTCCCCCTTGATACACCTCTCCCTCCCGCAGACGCTTGGCGAAGCCCTGCCGGATCCCTGCTGCATCCACCACCACGCTGTCGTGCTGCTGGATCTTCATCAACCTCTCCTTCCCGCTTGGTGGATCAAGAAGGAGGAGATGTCACGCTGACCGTACGTGTGTTGAACGCGGAGGTGCCGTCCGTTCGGCGCTAGGATCTCCGGTGATTTGGATCACGACGTGTACGACTACCTCAACCCCGTTCTCTTGAACGCTTCCGCTCGCGATCTACAAGGGTATGTAGATGCAATCCCCTCTCTCAGTGCTGGATGAACTCATAGATTGATCTTGGTGAACGTAGGAAATTTTTTATTTTATGCAATGTTCCCCTATAGCCTTTTCACTGGAATCGGCCTCTGTTGGGCCATGCCACGTGTCGACGTATCATAGGTGCCTTCGGTCCAATGAGTGGATGACATCTGTCCCAACGGTGAGGCGACACGTGGTTCCTCTGGCCAGTGAGAATTTTACACGTGGAAAATCCCCATTGGTCGGGGCTGTTAACAGGTTATCTGATCCAAACTGGAACCCGATAGCTTAACGGCGGCGCGTTACGGTGGATGCCACGTGTCGGTCACCCTTGACGAAAGCAATTCTATGACGCGTGAGTTATCGTCATGGAAATGGACACTTCCGTGATGATAATTTTGGTAATGTCATGGAACACTTCTACGACAACACAGGTATGACTATCTTGATTCTGTCATAAAATCATCATGGATGCACATGCATGACAAAAAACGCGACCTACTGTGACAAACACGTATCATGACGGAAGTGTATTTTTTGTAGTGTATCTTGATCTAGTAGAATAAAGTTTTAGTGTGATCTAGCTTTGAGTTTTGTTTTTCTATGTATGTAATCGAGTCAGTGAGTTATATATAATAAAGAGTAGTTTTGAGTTGAGGGCTTTGCTATCTTGCTTTGATCTTGAGGGAATTAAAGAAAGAATAAAAAGAAATAAAAATATCATATATTAATCTTATGGAGAGTAACGACTTCACATATAAAGAGTATGATGAATAAAAGTTGTTGAGAGTTGAGAAACATAGTTTTGTTCATTGCTGCAGTTAATAGGATGTAATAAAGAAAGAGAGATTTTACATATAAATATACTATCTTGGACATCTTTTGTGATTGTGAGCACTCATTGAAATATGATATGCTAAAAAGTTGATGTTGGACAAGGAAGACAACATAATGGGTTATGTTTTCTTATATCCAAATAGAAGTTATATTGTCATGTATCATCCAACATGTTGAGCTTGCCTTTCACTCTCATGCTAACCAAATTCTTAAGATACTACTTGTGCTAACAAACACCCCTAAAACCTAGTTTTGCCATGAGAGTCCACCATACCTACCTATGGATTGAGTAAGATCCTTCAAGTAAGTTGTCATCGGTGCAAGCACTAAAAATTGCTCCCTAATATGTATGATCTATTAGTGTGAAGAAAATAAGCTTTATACAAACTTGTGATATGGAATAAAAGTGACAGACTGCATAATAAAGTTTTTTATAAGAAGCGGGAATATAAAGTGACATTCTTTTGCATTCAGATTTTGTGCATCCAACCATAAAAGCGCATGACAACCTCTGCTTCCCTCTGCGAAGTGCCTATCTTTTATTTTTACCTTCTACCCTTATACACGAGTCATGGTGATCTTCAC
>NC_041389.1:86953351-86988347 GCF_002162155.2 Triticum dicoccoides
ATCGACTCAGATGTAGGTTTCACAAAGTATTATTGTTGACATTACCCTTGAGGTAAAGGGTTGGGAGGCAAAACTATAAGCCCCTATGTTTCTCTGTGTTTGATTGAATCTTTGTACCCATAAGTATCGCGTGAGTGTTAGCAATTGTGAAAGGCTAAATGATAGTTGTGTATGTGGACTTGCTGAAAAGCTCTTATATTGACTCTTTCCGATGTTATGATAAATGGCAATTTCTTCATTGACTGAGATCATAGTTTGTTAGTTTCCGATGAAGTTTTTGATTCATACTTTACCTTGTGAATGAACTGTTACTTTAGCATAAGAAATTATATGAAATTATGTGTTGATGTTTTAAAGATGATCATGGTGCCCTCATGTCCATATTTTATTTTATCGACACCTATATCTCTAAACATGTGGACATATTTTTCGATATCGGCTTTCGCTGGAGGACAAGCAAGGTCTAAGCTTGGGGGAGTTGATACGTCCATTTTGCATCATGCTTGTATATTGATATTTATTGCATTATGGGCTGTTATTACATGTTATATCACAATACTTATGCCTTTTCTATCTTATTTTATAAGGTTTACATGAAGAGGGAGAATACCAACAGCTGGAATTCTGGACTGGAAAAGGAGCAAATATTAGAGACCTATTCTGCACAACTCCAAAAGTCCTGAAACTTCAAGGAGAATATTTTTGGAAAATGTAAAAAATTTGGGCGTAGAAAGTACCAGGGGGCCACCTAGCATCCACAAGGATCGAGGGCGCGCCCTACCCCCTGGGCCCCTGGCAGGTCGCCGGCACCCATCTTCTGCTATATGGTTTGTTTTGACCTAAAAAAATAAGAAGGAAGCTTTCGGGACGAAGCGCTGTGGAGTTGTTCTACCGAAGAAACATCCCTCCGGGAGGGGGAAATCATCGCCATCGTCATCACCATCCATCCTCTTCTCGAGAGGGGGTCAACCTCCATCAACATCTTCACCAGCACCATCTCCTCTAAAACCCTAGTTCATCTCTTGTATCCGATCTTTTTCTCAAAACCATAGATTGGTACATGTGGGTTGCTAGTAGTGTTGATTACTCCCTGTAGTTGATGCTAGTTGGTTTATTCAGTGGAAGATCATATGTTCAGATCCTTAATGATAATTAATACTCCAGTGATTATGAACATGAATATGCTTTGTGAGTAGTTATGTTTGTTCCTGAGGACATGGGAGAAGTCTTGTGATAAGTAATCATGTGAATTTGGTATTCGTTCGATATTTTGATGAGATGTATGTTGTCTTTCCTCTAGTGGTGGTATATGAACGTTGACTACATGACACTTCACCATGATTTGGGCCTAGGGGAAGGCATTGGGAAGTAATAAGTAGATGATGCAGTGCTAGAGTGACAGAAGCTTAAACCCTAGTTTATGCGTTGCTTCGTAAGGGGCTGATTTGGATCCATATGTTTCATGCTATGGTTAGGTTTACCTTAATTCTTCTTTTGTAGTTGTGGATGCCTTCTAGAGGGGTTAATCATAAGTCGGAGGCTTGTCCAAGGAAGGGCAACAACCAAGCAATGGTCCACCCACGTATCAAATTATCAAAGTAACGAACGTGAATCATACGCTGGTACAACGAGGTGCTATAAAAACGCTTTTTAACCCCTTTCTGCGAGTGTGGGCGATAGGGGGGGTCCTTCCCACACGACCCAGAAACCGTCGGGGATAGGGAGCCTTGATGCATACAGTTGCCCCTATATAACTATTTCTGATGTCTCGAATATCCGAAATGCTTCATCCTTGCTACTCGTTTGTGCTTACATTGCCATCGTAGTCGGAGTTTTGTGGTTTTACCTAAAACCAGACAGATTCCAGGCACATGAGTTTTCTAGGCACGTACCAAACTAGTTGTACGTTTATGATGCCTGGCACATCACAAACAGTTCATGATTGTAAACTGTGGACAATAGGTAGACATTCACACATATTTAGTTTTCCCGCACCGTATGTGACAATGTCTCACATCACACATGTTTTGCAAACAGCAATTGTGTGCATTGTTACACACGTTTCCACTCCATGAACCGTGTCAAATTATGATGTATATCGCACACGATATGCTTTATTAACCGTGTGCACCGTAATGACCTGCACACTGTAATTTTGCCCTAATTTAATTGCTGCTATTTAAAATTGTACTTATTTAAACTTTGTCAACATTATGGGAACGGTGGTCCCCAGACTTGCCTGTCTGCGGCCTGCTACGTGGCTCAACCAGTGGCCCAGTACGGCCTGTCTTCATCAATCAAACACTCAAGACCCTCGCGAGGGGCCAAGCCTCGCGGGGGCACGACACAAGGCTTCCTCAGGAGTGGCCTCACCAGGTAGGGGGCGAGGAGGCGGAGAGATCAAGGCAAGGGGTACCTCGCGAGGTTCCCATGACACAAGCCATGACGATCAAGACCAGGCGGGCGCCAGCCCGCGCAGTGTCCTCGTTTCCTCTTTGGTGCAAAGGGGGGCAAGCCCAGGCGTGGAGTAGCGAGGCATCAGGCAAAGGTTTCCATATCGGTGCAACAAGACCAAGACCAGCAGGACGGTAGGACGGAGGTCACCATGGAGCCCAAGATGGCGTCATCACCAGCACCATTGACAGGCGAAGACCACCTTTAGTCAGGATAGCTTGTACTAGCTGTCTCCTTTCAAAATGGCCATTGTTGGATCCCTTCCCGCGCAATATTTGGGAAGAGGACCAGGGCGTCTATAAATAGAGATAGCCACCACAGTAGAGGAGGATGAAGTTAAGTTCATCTACACACCACACCAGCCCAAGAACACCTCTCCTCACGAGGCCGTTCTTGCCCTGTACTGTTCAGCATCAGCCCAAGAGGCAATCAACCACCACACACAGGAGTAGGGTATTACACCACAACGGTGGCCCGAACTTGTATAAATCTTGTGTCTCTTGTGCTGTGAGTTCATCTATCTAGCTTAGGGATCGCAGCGACACTGAGAGCAAGATTCGGTAGGAGGAAATATTCGTGCGCGCCCTAGTGTTCGAACCTCAAGGGTTTTGCCGGAACCCGATATCCGATATTTGGCGCGCCAGTTAGGGGTGCTCCGGAGCTCTTCCTTCTCTCGACCCGCTCTCCACCAACACCGCGCTCCTCCCTCATGGCGGACATCGCGCCTCCGGCTCCAGTGGCCGGCGCCAGCGCCGGGGCCAGGGGGCTCCGAGCCTTGGCCCCTGCCTTACGGCAGGTGTAGTGGCCGCACAATTTCAAGCCAGAGATGCCGTCGTGCTACGACGACGCGGCGGACCCGCTGGTTTTCCTACTGGCATACGAGGAGGCCATCCTCAAGGCCGGAGGCGACGATAAGGTCATGGCCAACTAGCTTCCCATGGCCCTCACTGGCGTACCGCGCGCTTGGCTGCTCAACCTGTCGGTATCTTCTATGGCTTCCCATGGCCCCCGGTCGTCGCAGCTCTCCTGGGTGGCTCGCAGGCGCCACCCTCAGACCGCCATGCCAAGCCGTTCTTTTGCCAGATTGGCACCGCCCTCGCGCGGCAAGGAGCTCCCCCGGCTTGGGTGGCACCCAAGGCCGACCTGACCTACAACTCGAAGGATCGCCCCGTCAACACTGCCTAGTCGAGTGCGCTCCCGATGCTTTGCACGCCCACCATCTGCCAGGTGGCCGTCACCAAAACCCTCATCAACGGCGGCGCCGACCTCAACGTGCTCTCGGTGGAGGCCTTCAACCACCTCCATGTACCACTGGAACGGCTCCGATGCAGCAAGCCCTTCTCGGGTGTTGTAGGCGGTTCCTCCAGCTCCCTGGGGTAGATCCGCCTTCCTGTGACCTTCGGCACCCACGACAACTACTGCACGGAGCTGGTCAACTTTGACATCGCCCACATCAGCCTCCCATACAATGCCATCCTCGGATACACTGCCTTGGCTCAGTTCATGCCAGCAATCCATCCGGCCTACATCCTCATGAAGATGCCCGAGAGCAGCGGTGTCCTCACCGTAGCTGGAGATACCAAGGATGCTCTGCTGGCGCTCAAGCTCACCCTCAAGACCGCTGCGGCGGGCAGCCCATCAGCACGGACACATTGTAGCAACCAGACCTCAAACAGTCTGATCTCTGTGCATCAGTGTCATCCCTGGATCAGTAATACTGACACGCACAGTACTCGAAGGATTTATAACAGAGTAGCAATCACACACTTATTACATCGAATCTCTCAAAAGAGAACTTATTACAATAAATATGGCTTAAGGCCATCTAATAACGATAACAGCGGAAGGCTTGGAAGATAAGTGAGTCCATCAACTCCAACGGCATCACTGAGTATAGAACCACGATCCTAAGGCATCTTACTCGTCGTCTGAAAAGTCTGCAACATGAACGTTGCAGCCTGGAAATGGGTCAGCACATGGAATATGCTGGCAATGTAACACATAAAGTAATGAAAGAACAAAGCTATACTACATGCATATATGGCTGGTGGAAAGCTCTATGGTTACCGTTTTGCATAAAGCCAATTTTCCCAACTTCAAAGAAATAAATTTTATTTAACTATCATGGTGGTTGTTAAACATTGAGAATGGTTGACAGCATTCTCTATCCCAATTAAGTAACATCATCACTAAACAAACCCAACATTATTAATTAAAAGTAACATGATGAGATTCACATGATAATCCAAGTACTAGATACTCAAGACGTCCATAACCGAGGACACGGCTAATCATGACTAGTTTATACACTCTGCAGAGGTTGCGCACTTTTCCCCACACGACTCGATCTCCTCCGTTGGTTTTCTCGCACTGCGTGGTGTTTGAGAAACGGATGACCGAGACATAGTCTTTCAGAAGCGCTAGCACCTTACGATGGGTAGACCTGTACACCTACTATCCCCTACATCTGCTAGTCTACCACTGTAAGAGTTTGCATGACTTAGTCAACTATGCTAGAGCCCATAATAGCATGTGGCTGCAAACGGAAGTTTCTAGCATGAATAATCTTATGATCCCTTTGGGCCTGGGTGGCGGTCCAAAAACAAACAGGCAATCCTGGAATACCCAGGTACCTCAATCCACCCAGATGTGTATTAAAGTTGCCACCTTAAATAAACCATTAAATAACAATCTCATATCTGTCATGGATACAGTCACCCAATCCACGTCTACTAGCATAGCATGGAAATATAAGAAAACGTAGAATAAACTCCCAAAGGTTTGATAATAAAACATGTAATAGGTACTACCTCATCTACTTCCCCAAACCCACATATTAATCAGATCCTAATCATGCAATTGTGTGAGGTTTTGATCTAATGCAATAAAACTGGGTAGTAAAGAGGTATGATCAAAGTGTTACTTGCCTTGCTGACGATCCGCGAAACCTAGGGATTCGAAGTAGCAAGCGGCGCAACCCGGGTACTCTATCGCAAACAAACAAACAAACAAAAATACAATAAGTACTCATCTAATGCACAAGTAAAAATCAAATAAGAGATCTAACCAGAAAGTTCAACTTAAGAACTCCGGTTTGCAAAAAGAATCAAATCGAACGAAGCAACAAAACTCAAACGGCGAAAGAAACAAGCTTTGATTACTAATGTGGACCTAAGTCAAATTTCACAGTAGCAAAAACTGGTTTGAGTAGGTTATTCGGAAAGACGGTTTCGAGTCGAAACTCTAGGCGCTTGAATCGCCTAATTCCGATAATAGAGCGAAAAGTTATACTAAAACGTAAATCGGATCAGAAATCACGGAATAAATCCAAGAAAAAGAAAAATGACGAACAGATTAACGAACGAACGTTCGTTATCTGGATCTAAACGACGAATGTGTCCGCTAAAACGAACGAGCGGGCGAACGCTCGCTAAATAACTATACCGAAAAACCGATCAGTTTAAAAAAAACGAAACTAGGGTTTTCTTTAAAAAAATGTAGTGGTTTTTCTTAAAAAAAAGGTTCGGCGGCGGCTCGGGCGGTACCTCCGGCGAGACTCTCCGGTGGGGCGGGGCGGCTTCGGCGGGGTGGCGAGGGGCGGCGGGGTGGGCTGGTTCGGCAGCGGCGACAGGCGTTGGCGATGGTGGCACGAGGCGGCGGGGCGGGACGGCTCCGGTGGCGGGGAAGTGCGGCGGCGGCAGCAGCGGCTTGTTGCACCCTAGGGGGCCCCGGGCTGGTTATTTAAAGGGGGAGGGGGGTGCGGCGGTTTGGGGGAGGGGGCAAGCAGCGGCGGCGGGAGGCAGAGTCCTGCTCGGACTCTGCGGCGGCGGCGCGTGGCGCGCAGGGAAGGCGGCGGTGCTGGGGTGGGCCGGCCTGGCTGGGCTTCGGCCCAGTCGGGCGCGGGCGCGTTGTTTTAAACAATTTTGCCGAACAGAAAAAAAATCTAGAAAAATAAATAAAAATCTAAAAATACCAAAATAAATTTTCATCGTCCAAATAAAATATTTAGAAGAAGATGAACATTTTTTGGCCCTAAAATGCAGTTTTGAAAAATGTGCAATTTTTCCTAAATTCAAATAAAATACAAAAAACACCAAAATAAATCGTATTTGATTTTTTATAATAAATCCTCAATATTTCTTTATTTTCGGAAAGTCATTTTATTCCCTCTCTCATAATTTATAATCTGAAAAAATTGAAGACAAAATAAATAAAATCAAATGATCCTATTTCCAAAATTTGAGAAAACTCAAATATGAAATTTATGAAATCCTCAACTCTCTCCGTGAGTCCTTGAGTTGCGTAGAATTTCTAGGATCGAGGAAAAAAGCAATAAAAATATGATATGCAATAATGATCTATTGTATAACATTCCAAATTGAAAATTTGGGATGTTACAAACCTACCCCCCTTAAGATGAATCTCGCCCTCGAGATTCGGGTTGGCTAGAAAATAGGTGAGGTGGTCCTTCAGCAGATCTTCCTCTCGCTCCCAGGTGGCTTCATCCTCGGTGTGGTGGCTCCACTGAACTTTGCAAAACTTGATAACTTTGCTGCGGGTGACTCGGCTGGCATACTCAAGAATTTTGACTGGTTTCTCCTCATAGGTCAAATTACTGTCCAACTGAATCGCCTCTAGCGGCACGGTATCTCTCAGCGGTATATCTGACATCTCTGCGTGGCACTTCTTCAAATGAGAAACGTGGAACACGTCGTGAACTCCTGACAATCCCTCAAGAAATTCCAACTTGTAAGCAACTTCTCCCATACGCTCCAAAACTTTGTACGGTCCCACAAAACGTGGCGCTAACTTTCCCTTGACTCCAAAACACTTAACTCCTCGAAGTGGAGATACACGAAGATAGACTCTATCTCCGACTTCGTAAAATGTCTCCTTGCGTTTTGAATCCGCATAGCTTTTCTGCCTGGACTGGGCTACCTTGAGCCTATCGCGTATCAACTTTACTTTCCGTTCAGACTCCTTAATCAAATCCGGTCCAAACAACTGGCGGTCTCTAACTTCATCCCACGACAACGGGGTCCTGCACCTCCTTCCGTATAGGGCTTCGAAAGGGGCCATCTTCAAACTGGATTGATAACTGTTGTTGTAAGAGAACTCTGCATATGGCAAATTGTCGTCCCAACTAGATTCGTAATATAGTGCACAAGCTCTCAACATATCCTCCAAAATCTGATTGACTCTCTCGGTCTGTCCATCTGTCTGCAGATGAAAAGCTGTACTGAACTCTAGCCTGGTACCCAAAGTTTCATGCAACTGATTCCAGAACTTTGAGGTAAAGTTGGTTCCTCTATCTGATACAATGCTCCTCGGAACTCCTTGCAGACATATGATCCTGGTCATGTATATCTTTGCCAACTTAGCACTAGTGTAAGTGGTCTTTACTGGGATGAAATGTGCTACCTTCGTCAAACGATCGACTACAACCCAAATCGAGTCATAGCCTGAACGAGTCCTGGGCAATCCTGTGATAAAAATCCATGCCTAGTTTATCCCACTTCCATTCGGGTATCGGCAACGGTTGTAACAATCCTGCTGGCTTTTGATGCTCTGCCTTTACTCTCTGACATACATCACAAACTGCTACATACTCCACAATATCGTTCTTCATTCCGGTCCACCAGAAAGTGTCCTTCAAATCCAAATAATCTTGGTATTTCCTAGGTGAGTCGAATACGGTGAATCATGGGCCTCTTGCAAAATGAACTTCCTGATTTCCGGGTCATTAGGCACATAAACACGGTCTTCAAACCATAAGGTATCGTGCTCATCCTCACGAAATCCCTTAGCTTTTCCTTTGCTCATCTTCTCCTTTATCCCGGCAATTTCCTTGTCGGTCTTCTGAGCTTCTCTGATCTTATCCATCAAAGTCGACTGAATTTCCAATGCTGCTACATAGCCTCTCGGAACTATCTCCAAACATAGTTCGCAAAGGTCCTCGGCTAACTCTTTTGCAACCCTGCGGTCATGAGTGTATTGACATGGCTCTTACGGCTCAACGCGTCGGCTACCACATTAGCCTTTCCGGGATGATATTACAATCTCATATCATAATCCTTGATGAGCTCCAACCATCTCCTTTGCCTGAGATTCAACTCCTTCTGCGTGAAAATGTACTTCAAACCCTTGTGATCCGTGTATACCTCACAATGATTTCCGATAAGAAAATGTCTCCAAGTCTTCAACGCATGCACTACGGCTGCTAACTCCAAATCATGTGTGGCATAATTCAACTCATGAGGTTAAAGATGTCGTGAAGCATACGAAACAACTCTCCCCTCCTGTATAATCACTGCTCCAAGTCCTCGACGTGAAGCATCGCAATACACCTCGTAATCCTTACTCTGATCTGGCAGAATCAACACTGGCTAGACATTCCTTCAACTCCTGGAAACTAGCCTCACATTCCTCAGTCCAATTGAATTTGGTATCCTTTTTCAACAACTCCGTCATGGGCTTTGCAATCTTTGAAAAAATTTCAATGAATCTCCGGTAGTATCCTGCCAGTCCAAGAAAACTCCTGATCTCTCGCACTGTCATCGGTGCTACCCAATTTGTCACGGTAACAACCTTTGTGGAGTCTACGGCTATTCCTTCTCTGGATATAACATGTCTGAGGAATCCAACTTCCTTCAACCAAAATTCACATTTGCTGAACTTGGCATATAACTGGTGTTCTCTGAGCTTCTCCAATACTAAATGCAAATGCTCCTCTTTATTCTTTGAGTAGACCAAAATATAATCAATGAACACCACGACAAACTTATCCAGAAACTCCATAAATACCTTGTTCATCATGTTCATGAAATAGGCAGGCGCGTTAGTCAAACCAAATGACATAACGGTGTACTCGTACAGCCCGTACCTAGTGGTAAAAGCTGTCTTAGGTATATCCTGCTCTCGAATCTTCAACTGATGGTATCCTCATCGCAAATCGATCTTGGAAAATACCTTTGCTCCTTGCAATCGGTCAAACAGATCATTGATCATCGGCAGTAGGTACTTGTTCTTGATTGTTACTGCATTCAATCCTCAATGATCAACAACCATCCTCAATGATCCATCTTTATTCTCCACTAGAAGTACAGGTGATCCCCAAGGCAAAGAACTTGGGCGAATATAGCCTTTATCTAGTAGCTCCTTAATCTGACTCTTAATCTCCTCCAAATCTTTTGCAGGCATCCTGTATGGTCTCTTGGATATCGGCCCTATGCCTGGCAAAAGCTCAATCAAAAACTCAATGTCTCTATCTGGTGGCATGCTTGGAAACTCTTCTGGAAATACATCAGGAAAATCCTTCACTACTGGTACTTCCTCCTGCACAACTCCTGATAAGGAATTTACGTGCATCACCTTTTGCTCATGTCTTGATACATACCTTATCCTTCTCCCTTCTGGGGTAGTAAGCAAAATCGACTTACTGGTGCAATCGATGTTTCCTCCATACATCGGTAGCCAATCCATACCCAGAATCACATCCAAACCTTGAGGTTCCAAAATGATTAAGTCTGAGGGGAAAACATGCTTGCCTATACTCAACGGCACTTGAAAACATCCTCTACTGGCCATATACTCCGCTCCTGGTGAGGTTACTAGCATGGGTGTTCCTAGAACCTTGGTAGGCAGTCTATACTTATCCACAAATCCCCTTGATATGTATGAATGCGATGCACCAGTATCAAAAAGAATGAGTGCAATAAATGACTTAACCAAAAACTCACCTATTACTGCATCTGGCTGGGCTTCAACCTCCTCCATGCTAACGTGGTTCACGTGTCCTCTGTTGAAAGGGTTTGGCTTCTTCCCAGAGCTTCCATTGCCATTCCCATTCTGGCCTTCAGGACATTCATTGGCGTAATGTCCGGTCTTATGGCACTTAAAGCAAGTGACTTGACTCAGATCTCTCTTGGCTGGGGTTGAGAGGTTGGTACGGTTCTGGCCATTGCTTCCTCCATTCCCGTTACCATTCTTGGAACCATTATGGTTATGTGAGCTACCACCCCCATGGGTATGCTGGAACTGTCCTCCCGTTTTCGGGGTAAAATGTGGCTTCTGCTGAGCTCCCGAATTGTACTTCCCCTGTCCATACTTCCTCTTGCGGTTCTCAATCTGCTGTTGCTTCCCTTCAATCATGAGGGCTCTATCCACCAACTCCTGGTAGTTATTGAAACTTGCTACCATGAATTGCATACTCGGCTCATCATTCAGTCCTTCCAGAAACTTCTCTTGCTTAGCTGCATCTGTAGCAACGTCATCTGGGGCATAATGTGCTAGCTTACTGAAGTCATCCACATACTGGCCAACTGTACGTCCTCCCTGGCGTAAGTTGCGAAACTCCTGCTTCTTCATGGCCATTGCTCCTGCTGGAACATGGGCAGTACAAAAAGCCTGCTAAAACTGATCCCATGTGACAGTGTCTACTAGATAGGTGGCTGTGAAATTCTCCCACCATGATGTTGCGGGTCCCTCAAGCTGATGTGTGACAAACCGCACCTTCTCCGCATCTGTGCATCCTGCAGTGGTCAACTCCCTGGCTGTCTTGCAAAGCCAATCATCTGCAACAATCGGCTCGGTGCTACTGGAGAACATCGGCGGATTCAGCCTAAGAAAACGGGTTAAGTGATCAAAAGGTGGTGGTGGTGGTGGGTTGTTGTTGTTGTTGTTCCCCTGATTCTGATTCTGGACTAGTATCTGCATCAATGCATTCTGCTACTGGATCAGCTGGGTGAGCTCCGGTGGGAAAGCAAATCCATTGTCACGTCTCAGAGGCATCTGAGGGTTTAGAAAAGATGAGAATACAGAATAGGATGAGGTCTAGAGGGAAAAACACTACCCATATGCACATGAGACAAATTTCAATCAAAACACTTCATTCAAACAAGCAAGGGCATACAATGGTCTATCTATCATTACAAAAGTGCTCGAACTATACTAGATACATGGGGAAATACTACTACTGTTACGGTGGTCTACTAGAAAAACTGCTCCGATGAAGACTCCATGATATCTGCTCCAGCTTCATCAACATAGTCATCATCACTATCATCCGGGTCCGAGTCGGTGTCGTCGATGATGATGTACTTCTCTGGACAAGAGCAATCTTTGTCTTCTCCAGTTGCGGGAAATCCCATAAATACTCTTAGCTTCTTCTTCAGATCTTCGTTCTTCTCTACTAGCGTTGCTATTTACTCCTCATATCCATCGCGTGTAGACTTGAGTTCTTCCTCCAGTTCCGTGATCTTGGTCATGGACTTCTTCAGATCCATCATGCTTGCGCACATTTGGTTCCCCTAACGTCGAATGTGCTGATTTAACTCCTGGATGAAAGCTGCAATTGATCTGTCCTTCCTGGTGCTGACCATCTCCCATTGTTCATCTCATCGCCCACAAATCTGGTAGGTAGTATCCTCAAGCTCCTTGTGGTAAACTTCTCCAATACGTCCCATGGTGATGTGAGCTGCCATGCTCTTTCCTAGATTCCAGGTTGGTGCATCAAAGGAAAACTCTATGGGCTCAGTGACGGGCATGAACATCCTTCCTGGAACTTGAACTTGAATCATCTAGTGCTCCTCTTCAGGTAAAGTGGCGTTGTAAGTCCCGGTGAAGCTTGGTACTCCGATCTTCAGGTACTTGGTGACTTCCTTCAGGTGTCGTCCAAAGGGTGTATCTTCATCCGGTTGCGTAAACTTGTTCCTTGCATCTGCCATCCTAAGAGAATAGAAAAGATGAGGAGTCAGAAATGAGAAGAGAGAGTAGTGATCTAGGGATTTAGCTTAGTGGTCGTGTCCTACAGTCAGCATGTGCTCTGATACCATCTTATAGCGACCAGACCTCAAACAGTCTGATCTTTGTGCATCAGTGTCATCCCTGGATCAGTAATGCTGACACGCACAGTACTCGAAGCATTTATAACAGAGTAGCAATCACACACTTATTACATCGAATGTCTCAAAAGAGAACTTATTACAATAAATATGGCTTAAGGCCATCTAATAACGATAACAGCGGAAGGCTTGGAAATTAAGTGAGTCCATCAACTCCAACGGCATCACTGAGTATAGAACCACGATCCTAAGGCATCTTACTCGTCCTCTGAAAAGTCTGCAACATGAATGTTGCAGCCCAAAAACGGGTCAGCACATGGAATATGCTGGCAGTGTAACACATAGAGAGTAATGAAAGAACAAAGCTATACTACATGCATATATGGCTGGTGGAAAGCTCTATGGTTACCGTTTTCCATAAAGCCAATTTTTCCCTACTGCAATGGAATAAATTTTGTTTAACTATCATGGTGGTTGTTAAACACTAAGAATGGTTGACAACATTCTCAAACCCAATTAAGTAACATCATCACTAAACAAACCCAACGGTATTAATTAAAAGTAACATGATGAGATTCACATGATAATCCAAGTACTAGATAATCAAGAAGTCCATAACTGGGGACACGGCTAATCATGATTAGTTTATACACTCTGTAGAGGTTGCGCACTTTTCCCCACACGACTCGACCTCCTCGTTGGTTTTCTCGTACTACATGGTGTTTGAGAAACGGATGACCGAGACATAGTCTTTCAGAAGCGCTAGCACCTTACGATGGGTAGACCTGTACACCTACTTTCCCCTACATCTGCTAGTCTACCACTATAAGAGTTCGCATGACTTAGTAAATTATGCTAGAGCCCATAATATCATGTGGCTGCACACGGGAATTTCTATCATGAATAATTTTATGATCCCTTTGGGCCTGGGTGGCGGTCCAAAAACAAACAGGCAATCCTGGAATACCCAGGTACCTCAATCCACCCAGATGTGTATTAAAGTTGCCACCTTAAATAAGCCATTAAATAACAATCTCACATCTGTCATGGATACACTCACCCAATCCACGTCTACTAGCATAGCATGGCAATATAAGAAAACATAGAATTAACTCCCACATGTTTGATAATAAAACAGGTAATAGGTACTACCTCATCTACTTCCCAAAACCCACATATTAATCAGATCCTAATCATGCAATTGTGTGAGGTTTTGATCTAATGCAATAAAACTGAGTAGTAAAGAGGTATGATCAAAGTGTTACTTGCCTTGCTGATGATCCGCGAAACCTAGGGATTCGAAGTAGCAAGCGGCGCAATCCGGGTACTTTATCGCAAACAAACAAACTAACATACAATAAGTACTCATCTAATGCACAGGTAAAACTCAAATAAGAGATCTAACTAGAAAGTTCAACTTAAGAACTCCGGTTTGCAAAAAGAATCAAATCGAACGAAGCAACGAAACTCAAACGGCGAAAGATACAAGCTTCGATTACTAATCTGGACCTAAGTCAAACTTTACAGTAGCAAAAACTGGTTTGAGTAGATTATTTGGAAAGTGGTTTTCGAGACGAAACTCTAGGCGCTTGAATCACCTGATTCCGATAAACGAGCGAAAAGTTATACTAAAACGTAAATCGGATCAGAAATCACGATCAAAAAATCGTGGAATAAATCCGAGAAAAATAAAAACGACGAACAGATTAACGAACGAACGTTCGTTATCTGGATCTAAACGACGAATGCGTCCGCTAAAATGAACGAGCGGGCGAACGCTCGCTAAACAACTAAACCGAAAAAGATCGATCTATTTAAAAAAACGAAACTAGGGTTTTCTTTAAAAAACTGAAGTGGTTTTTCTTTAAAAATGGTTCGGCAGCGGCTCGGGCGGTACCTCCGGCGAGGCTCTCCGGCGGGGCGGAGCTGCTCCGGCGGGGTGGCGAGGGGCGGCGGGGCTCCAGCGGCGGGGTGGGGTAGTTTGGCGGTGACGGCGGCAGGCGTCGGCGGCGGCAGCACGAGGCGGCGGGGCGGGGCGGCTCCGACGGCGGGGAAGTGCGGTGGCGGCGGGTGCGGCTTGGAGCTCCCTAGGGGGCCCCGGGCTTGGTATTTAAAGGGGGAGGGGGTGCGGCGGCTTGGGGGAGGGGGCAAGCGGCGGCGGCGGGAGGCGGAGTTCGGCTCGGACTCTGCGGCGGCGGCGCGCAGCGCGCGGGGAAAGCGGCGGCGCTGGGGTGGGCCGGCCTGGCTGGGCTTCGGCCCAGTCGGGCGCGGGTGCGTTTTTTAAACAATTTGGCCGAACAGAAAAAAAATCTAGAAAAATAAATAAAAATCTAGAAATACCAAAATAAATTTTCATCGTCCAAACAGAATATTTAGAACAAGATGAACATTTTTTGGCCCTAAAATGTAGTTTTGAAAAACGTGCAATTTTTCCTAAATTCAAATAAAATAGCAAAAACACCAAAATAAATCTTATTTGATTTTTTGTTAAATCCTCAATATTTCTTTATTTTGGGAAAGTCATTTTATACCCTCTCTCATAATTTATAATCTAAAATAATTGAAGACAAAATAAATAAAATCAAATGATCCGATTTCGAAAATTTGAGAAAACTCAAATATGAAATTTATTAAATCCTCAACTCTCTCCGTGGGTCCTTGAGTTGCGTAAAATTTCTAGGATCGAGGCAAAAAGCAATAAAAATATGATATGCAATAATGATCTATTGTATAACATTCCAAATTGAAAATTTGGGATGTTACACACCTCCAAGGCCAAGGGGGCTGTGTCAGTGTCAAAACCGGCGGATCTCGGCTAGGGGGTCCCGATCTGTGTGTCTTAGGCTGATGGTAACAGGAAGCAAGGGACACAATGTTTACCCAGGTTCGGGCCCTCTTTATGGAGGTAAAACCCTACTTCTTGCTTGATTATTACTGACGATATGAGTAGTACAAGATCGTAGAGGCTAAACCCTAGGAGCTAGCCAATGATGATCATGATTGTAGTTGTGATCGGCCTTCTAAGGACCAACCTCTCCGGTTTATATAGACACCGGAGAGGGCTAGGGTTTACACGGAGTCGGTTAGAAGGAAGGAAATACAATATCCGGATCGCCAAGCTTGTCTTCCATGCAAAGGAGAGTCCCATCCGGACACGGGACGGAGTCTTGAGTCTTGTATCTTCACGCTCCACTAGTCCAGACGATGTATATAGTCCGGCTGTTCGGATACACCCTAATCTAGGACTCCCTTAGTAGCCCCTGAACCAGGCTTCAATGACGATGAGTCCGGCGCGCAGTCTTGTCTTCGGCATTGCAAGGCAGGTTCCTTCTCCGAATACTCCAAAGTAATTATCGAACACTTAAACAGTGTCCGGATCCGCAAAATGATATTCACATACCGCCGTAGAGAGAATGATATTTCACAAATGCAATCTGCTGACAACTTTTTTAGACAACGTGACATGTCATTATGGTTGGGTCATTATTCGAACCGTTTTCCCACAACCAGCCACAGGGCATATTGCGAGGCTGTTTCCTTGACACGTCTTGTCAAATCAGAGATCGTGTCCCCTTATCATGTGATTCTCATCAATACGGGTATGGGTAATCCCACCGCGCCATCAATCGTCGCGCTTGGGAAGTAAGCGATTCTCAACGGGCGAGTGGGGAGGCGCATAGCTTTCGTCGCCCCTATAAAGGGATAAGAGCTCCCCAATTTTACCCATGCCTTCTTCCTCCTTTGCCCACTCTTGCCCCCTCGAGCTCCAGCACCCTAGCCCAAGTCCTCTCCGCACAACTTAACATGTCAGGAGCAGGAGGCAAGTGGATGGCCTCCACCGTGAAAGAGAAGCATATCGCGAATCTTCGAGCGGCCGGATACTTGGCAGCAGACATCGCGCACCGGCTACCGGACAAAGGGCAAGCCATTCCGACCCCAAAACCTCACGAGAGGGTCGTGTTTGTCGCCCACTTCATCCGTGGACTGGGATTTCCGCTTCATCCCTTCGTTCGCGGGCTCATGTCCTACTACGAGCTAGATTTCCATGATCTAGCCCCAAATTTCGTCCTCAACATCTCGGCGTTCATCGTCGTATGCGAGGCCTTCCTCCGCATCAAGCCTCACTTCGGCCTATGGCTGCAAATCTTCTGCGTGAAGCCGAAGATAGTGAGCGGCCAGCAAGCGGAGTGCGGAGGGGCCATGGTGGGCAAGATGCCTAACGTCACCTGGCTTGACAGCTCCTTTGCAGAGACCGTGAAAGGGTGGAAATAGGGGTGGTTCTACATCACCAAGCCGCGCGGTGCCAACTGGGCAGCGGCCCCCGAGTTCCGATCCGGAACCCCCATGCAGCATACCTCCTGGGAAAAGAAAGGCCTAGCCTGGGGCGAACTTATAGAGCTGACCGGGCTCCAAAACTGCATCAAGAGCATGAAGGACAAGAGCATCAAGCTTGTCAACGTGATCCAGGTCATGCTCGTTCGCCGAATTCTTCCGTGCCAAAGGCGGGCATTTAATTTGTGGGAGTTCGTCCCGGTCGAACACCAGACGCTTCGGAGGCTCTACGGCATGATGCATAAAGAAGCATGGAAGGCGCTGTTCAAGGCCTCCGAAGTACCCTCCTCCCACATCCGAGGACCGTGGACACCACACCGCGCGGCCTCCTAGTGCGGTGAGTTTTCTGACTACCACCGGATTCAGCTCTTCCCAGTATATTCGTGGCGGAGTCTTAAGTAATTGTGCATATTTAATCAGGATTATGAGGAGACAGCGGAGCGGATTGACTGTCCGGCTCCGTTTCCAGAAGGCCCAACTGATGCTTTCCTGACGGAGATGCTAGTCCCGGCGCCCTACAAGGCACCCGAGAAGAAGGCCGAAAAGAAGGCCCCGGGGACCAGGAAGGGTCCCCGGCGTAAGGTTGTACCGGAGGCCTCGTCCGAAGACGACGATGCACACTCCTCCCCCGAAGGGGAGGAAGAAGAAGAAGAAGGGGCCGCCCCATCCGGAAAGGATGAGGGGCCTGAGAAGGCGGCCCCCGCCGCAATGCCGTCATTCCCTCATGGTCCGACAACGATGAGGCAGATTCCTCCCGCGGAGGTGGGGGGAAACAAGAAGAAACTCTACCTCCCCGCAGTGGGGAGGAGAAAAAGAGGAAAGCCGCCCCGGAGGAGGAGGCTGGGACGTCCAAGAAGGGAAAGGTGTCCCTTCCGGACTACTCCGCCACGTCCGCCCATAGCTAGGAGGGGTGGCTGCCCAGGGAGAAGCCCCTAGCGCGATCGTAAGTATCCGCACTCTATCATGATTTTACTTCATAGTATTTTTTATAACACCGAACATATATGCAGTCCGCCCAGGGCTCATCCCGAGGTATCGTCTTTGGACGGATCCCTGAGCGATTCAGCAATGAACTCGCTCCCAACGGCCACTACTCCTCAGGCCGCGGACGACACGGAGGTGTTGTCCCGAAGGCTCCCAGAGCGGGGGGAGGTGACTCTGGAGACGCCCCAAGGCGAAACTCCAAATGTCGGATACGCAGGGTTCAAGAACCCCGCGGATCGTGTCGATGAGAGCCACGGTAGGCCAGGCTCTCAGCCGAACACTGTTCCAGAACCTCCAACGGTTCTGGACTTAGGCGGGCAGCCCCTCGTTAGGGAGGGCGAGCCGTCCGTGCCAGGGACTTCTGTTATGCTCGAGGCGTCGGATGATCTGCTGGAAGCGCTTCGCGACGCTTCCATGGATGAAGAGCACCGTACTCTTATGAGTGCGGTGATTCAGAAGGTTTTGTCCGCCAAGAGCGGACTAACCAAAGCTTGAACCAGCCTCTTGACAGGCTTTGAGGTAAGTGAAATTACCACCCGACAGGTAGTAGCCCCTGATACTCCGTTTGGTGTTCGGAAAGAAAAGCCAAACGGAGGGTCAATTATAATCCGCAGGAGTCTAATAATAAGTGTGCATGTGAATAAGCAGGTTGTGCTGCTTGTCGCTGCTGTCCGCACAACAGAGGTCGCCGGACTAAAGCAGGACCTGGAGCAGGCGCAGGGAGAGCTAGACCTCACGAGGAGGCAGCTCATAGAGAACAAAGGTGAGTGATTCACCGCTCTCATACAACGAAGAATAGATAAAATTGGTTAGTCTAACGACGAAGCGTTGTGACTGTGTAACAGGGGCCACCACCGAAGTGGCGTCCTTGAAGAAAGCGCTATCCAAGGCCGAAGACAAGGCGGCCTTGGAATGCAAGGAGCGCGAAAAGCAACATGCTAGAGTGGGCGAGGTACAGCAAGAGCTCCGGGACCTCAACAAGAAGTTCGAGTCCGTGGAGCATGATCTGAAGATGAAAGAGGTCGAGCTTGTGAAGGCCCTTGCGAGTATGAGAGACGCCAAGGCCGAAGCCGACAAGGCACAACATGAAATCCAGGCGGCCAAGAAGATAGCGGCGGGTAAGACATTCTTTATGCAAAGCAAACATGTGGAGGAGGCGTTTCTTTTACTTACCCGAATTCAGAGCTCTCCAGGGGCATTCGCAGATCTGCCATGCAGTGTCTCAGATGCCGCGGAGTTCTACCGTGCCGAGGAGGGGAGATCCAAGGAGAAGCTGTTCTGGTCCCAGTATGCTGGGGCCGAACACCCAATGCCTCTGAGTGACCAACTGAAACAGTTGGTCGAACTCCATAGGGCGGCCGAAGTGGCTATGAAAGATTTCATAGTCCGGATGTGGCCCGGTGAGCCCCTGCCCACTAGCTACTTCGGCATGATCAAGCGGATGGTGAATGCCTGTCCGCGGTTTGAAGTTATCGAGTGATCCGTTTGCATTAAGGGTGCCCGCCGGGCCTGCCCGGCGAAGGTGCATTGGGGCATGCTGGATGCGGAGAAGCTGGTGAAGGACGGGCCGCCGAAGGGCAAGGCGCATCGCTATCCCGAGAAATACTATGATGGCGTTATGAAGGGCGCTCGTCTCGGGGCTGATGAATGTACCAAGGACAAGATCTTTGACTAAATGTATGTCTGCCGCTGTCGTAATTTAAAGATGAAGTTACTTGTGCTATGTAGCACTGTTTGATTAAAAATATTACCTTCTGTGCGGCTATTTATAGAATTCTGAAAGTAGGCCAGTCGTCGGCTTCCGCCCCCACGTAACTAGTACCGGGGTGTTCCTGGAAAAACCAAGATACTCTTTATCCAAATTTTTGGTCCCTTAAGGAGGTATCTGGCGCAGCGAACAAGGCAATCGGACTATGCAACTTTATAACTTTCACTTAGCCATAGAAGTCTATAATTTTAAATTTCGGCGAAGCCCCTAGAATTCGGAGGGCCGAATTGGGGCGCTATATACGCATAAATCGGATGAAGCCGATTCCTCGCCTAAAGAGTAAAAATCTTTAAGGGTTTTAAGACCTCTCGAACAGCGACCCGCTCTCGCCGCATCATGTCGGTCAGTTTTCGTCTTTCTCTACTAAGGTGCTCGTCCGGAAGAACCGGGACACAGTCGCAGTAGTTCTCCCTGCGCTATGTAAAACCCCCAAAATTTAACCCTGTTTTTAGTATTAAAATTTTTTTGCCAAGAGTTTAAAATTTTTTGCTCTCTGGATTTTCTGTTAATTTCAGAACCAATTTTATTTAATATTGAGGAGTTTTTCCCCCAAGTGGAAACTTTCCAAAAATATTACTGGACTTCTATACTCACTCAATAAAACAATTCTAAATCAGTGGTTTTATTTGCATATTTGTTTTTCTTGACCTTTATTCTTTCAAAGTGATTTTTCAGAGTCTCTTTTGCACTGCAACCATTTGATAAATGCCTCCAAAATTTTCACCAAATTTTGGGGATGACATATGATGTCCCTCAATCACTTTTGTGCAAAAGCATCTTCTGATCATTGGAGATTTTGAGCCCTACACCTTATTTTCAAATCTGGTCCAGTGGGCAATTTTGCACTACAACCTATTTAAATATTTCTTTAAAACTCCCACAAAATTTGGGGAGGTAAGTAAGAGTATATTATCCACCTTTATGCAAAAACCAAGTTATGTATTTTGAAAATTTTGAGTGAATCAACCTCTTTTTCATTCTGGTCCAACTTGAAGATTTGTACTGCAACCATGTTTTTACTTGCTCATTTACCCATGGTCCTTTTTTCCTACTTGTAGTACTTCTTACAAAACCCTTAAGTCTAAGAGCATGAACGCATTGGATTATTTTTGGTCCATGAAATGACAGCCTTTAGTTTCTGCCAAAAACTGACTTTCTCAAATATTTGCACTAGCAAGTTTCTTCCCTAGACAAACTAACCTGGCCACCATTACCTACTCCGAAAGAGACCTCAATCTGGAGATTTTGACCACTCCAAGAAATGCCTAGGTGTCCTTGGCATTTTGTCAAACACCGTGTAGGCATGACCAATTTTGACATAACTTTTAGTTAGCATTGCAAGCTTGGTCTCCTGGCCTAACCCCAATGTCCATTAGCTTTCTTGCAAACCCTAGCCTGGTCCTGTTAGTTGCCAGCGTCACCTGAACGCTCTAGACCACCTTGGCATTCTCTCGATCATGTCACGTGCATGCTCTGGGAGCGCCCAGAGCGCATGTTTTGCACGTGCATGCACCAAGCCGCCGCGTTGCGCCCCTGACTTTTGCTCGCCCTGCAGAGCCGCGCCCCACCCTCGACCACTCACCAGAACGAGCCAAGCTGTCCCTAGTGCCCTGCAGCGCCGCCGTCAGAGCCCCTAGGCGGCATGCCGGCGTCCGAAGTGAGCTCCTGCCACGGTCGACGCCGCCCGAGCCGCAGCCGTGCGCCAGCTGCCCCTGGAGTAGTCCGAGCTTATCCCCTCGCTCGTCCGCAAGCGCTCGTCGATGCCACGATGCCCTGCCGCAGCAGAAACGGTCGGCCCGCAATCTTATCCTCAGCAATGGCGGAACCGACCTAGCTCCACTATAAAATGGTGAGCCCGAGCTCCTCCTAGACCTCAGGCACCCTCAAGCCACTAGACTAGCGCTCCCCAAGCTCGCAATCGACCAGGAGAGGCCGTCTTCCCCGTCTCCGGCCAGCTCGGCCACCGCCGCCCCCCGGTCCGTTTCTCGCAACCAGGCCCTCCCCCGTCCATCTAACACCACCACCTGACTCCCCTTCATCTTGCGGAGCCGCCCAGTAGCTCAAACACGACCGGGAGCCACCGTAGTTCAAATGCCCAATACTCCCGAAGCCACCGGCCGCCGCGAAGCCCGCCGCCGGGGACTCCCTCCGTCCCCACCTGACTGGCAACCACCGGGAGGACTGCCCTGGACCCGCGGATCCATCTCCACCCTCGGTGTCTCGAACGGTGCCGCCGTTCGCCGGCGAGCGTCGCCGGAGTCCCGCCTCCGCTCGGGGCAGAGGAAGAGGAGGGAGAGGACTAGTCAAACCTGACCAGTGGGCCCACTGGACCCACTGTGAGTGGCACACGCGCCGTCCATGCTGGATAAGTGGAGGCTTAAAACCAAAATACGCCTTCGACGTGGTCAGTAATCGAAACGTTTTTCTTTTTCTGTTTTATTTTTAAAAACAGATTTTTGACCAAAACTTTGACTGCTTATAACTTTTTAAATATAACTCCAAATGAATTGATTCTTTTTCCTACCTCTCTCAAATATTGTCTAGTTTATTTTAAGATTTATTTCAAAAAAATTCAGATAACTTTTTGGTACTGTTTTTGAAACTATACATTGATTAAAAAATATTTTTAATAGGATTTTGGAGAGAGGAGAAAAAACTTTCAAAGTTTTGGAATGCACCCTGCCTCCCCACTACTTGAAGGCAAGCATTCTGAACCCTGGCATAATATCGTCGTGTGTTGTTTGATATGGTTACAACACCTCTCATCTCGGAGTTTTCATTATTTCTTTTGTGATGATATGTTCAAACTCACGAGTGCATATTGATGATCCTTGCTATTGGAGTTTGATATGTTTGGATAGTAGTCACCGTCACATGCCTCTCATGCATACCGGAAGGAACCCGGGAAAGTCTCTGTCTTGGGTGGACACGAGCTTGTCTCCGATCGTTGAGTCGGTTGTGTCCGGTACGGCACAGTGAGGCATGATGAGTGGTGGTTATGTCTGTTGGTTGAAAGTATACTTGTTATGCTAACCATGCAGAGAATACTTAAACCTCCTGAGTCGACCATAGATTGAGTCTTGTTCTGGTAACCCCCACACTTGTTTCGTACTACCACATGTCCCTACCATAGGTAGGGTACGGTTTAGTAAGTTGTCAACCCCTTTCAAGCACACACCATACAGAGGGGCCGGGATGAGGGTACCATGGCCATGGATTAAAGCCAGTCATCCGGTCAGGGGGCATGGGTGTTTCGGTTGTAGCCGAGGGGGTAGCTTCCCTAGTTTGTGCGCGGTATAATTTTGTGATCCCATGCTAATCGAGGTTGTAGCCTGCCCACTTAGAGTTTTGCTTAACGAGTGTCGTGGGTGATTCCAGACACCGGTAAGTTAAGCTGGTGTGTGCAAGTCAGGTGCGTTTTCATTTAAAAGACCGTAGACGGAATTAGTCCCGATGGACTAAAGGAATCCATTACTCGTGGGTAAAGAGTACACCCTCTGCAGAGATATTAAACCTATTCGAGTAGCCGTGTCCATGGTTAAGGACTACAGTCTGGGTTGGGTCAAGTGTCGGTCTTCGGAGGAAAAACAACTAAGTCAGAACTTTGATCTTGACCAGTGACATATGATGAATTGTGATTATTATTGTTATGAACTAACGATGTTCATATTATGGAGTATCTCTGGGACGGTTCTACCTCCGGGATATTCACTGTGATTATTTGGAGCCCTTTATGTGGTGTCGCACAGACGCCCGACTGTGGCATGTTTATTATTTATTTACCTATAAGCCCTTTATGTGGTGTCGCTGAGACGCCCGACTGTGGCATACTTGTTATACATTTACCCTATAAGCCCTTTCTGTGGCGTCGCACAGACGCCCGACTGCGGCACGCTTATTATTTATTTTACTTATAAGCCCTTTCTGTGGCGTCGCACAGCCGCCCGACTGCGGCACGCTTGTTATTTATTTCACTTATGAGCCCTTTCTGTGGTGTCGCTCAGGCGCCCGACTGAGGCATTCTATTTCTACTTTCCTATTGCATTATTCATGTGTTGTGTGAATAATTTGTCTGCGTGCATCATGTATTTTATTTCTGTGACTGACGTTGCGATCATAGAATATTTCAGAGCATGATTATCGTTTGTTATATTATACCCGTGTTCAAAATGTTTGCAAGTACATTCAAAGTACTCACTGGGCTTGTCCCTGGCTATTGTCTTGCCCAGATTTCTCGCGCAGAGAGGAGCAACGAGACGACAGCCCCGGAACCTAATCAATGGTGATAGCAGCCTCGCAAAGATAGGAGTTAACCTGGTCAGCTGTTCCCGTGGGAAATGGAGTTCCACAAACGCTGATGACTACAAACCGCTTCCGCCACCAACCACTAGAAACCTTGTGTTGTACTCATAGGCCAGAATAGTCTTGTACTACATATCATGTAAATTGGCTTGGAGTTATTATATCAAGTTTGTCCTCGGCAGCTAACAGTAATCCTGGGGCTGGTGAGCATAAGGGCCATTTTCTGGGAAATTAATATCCCGAAATCCGGTCCTGACACGCTACCTTAGCCGATATAACGGAACGTAAGGTACCAAAACAAGGGAGCCGGGCAAACCCAACTATTGACCCAAGACGTGATTCGGAGCTGATGCATATACTTCTATAAGTTCGGGGTGCCGCACTGTTGAAAGTGTTCAGACTTGTTTTACCGTATTATGAGGTACCTTAAGAAGCCCCTGGCAAAGTTGATCGTACCAAGATGTACGAAAACAATATTAAATAAACATTTGCAGGAAAAAAATGCTCAAATGATAGTAATAAGCTGACGCTATGTATGATCTCCCATTGATGAATAATACGTTTAAGCGTATGTTTACAATGGGTGCGTTTAGGCGGAAGTAAATAGGACTATTTAACATGTCCTATCCAAGGGCAGGCTGCATGTAGGTATATAAAATAGGTACAACGATCGTGAACAGATTCGACCTGGGTATTTCCTTTTGTGCGCAAAGCCTGTTGCCTCTTTTGTTTTCTCTCCTATGCAAGTCCGTCAATCCGGCTCTTCTGAAGGTTATGAAGGTATGCTACGGTGATACCGCATTGTTGACTGAGTCATTGCTGCGCCTCCGCCTATGCCCATGGTATTTTGAGTGTGTAATTGTGTGCGCGTGGCACGAATGCTGTTTTGATGGGGCTTGAGTGGAGGCCGGACGGCTAGTCGCGCTCTTGGCGTGCCTGATGGTCCTATTTCGGGGTGCTCCGGACTCGCTTGACGGTGCTCGAAGTTTCTGTGGCCGGATTGGTGGTTTGTCGGAAGAGGCCGCATTGTACTTCCGCCGCGAGGGCTGCAGTATGATCTTCTGTTCGGAGAGAGTGGTCCATGTTTCCGTTGACTGTTATGACCCCGCGCGGTCCTGGCATCTTGAGCTTGAGGTATGCATAGTGTGGTACCGCATTGAATCTAGCGAATGCGGTTCATCCGAACAGGGGTTGGTAACCACTACGGAAAGGGACGATATCGAAGATTAACTCTTTGCTTCAGAAGTTATCTTTAGATCCGAAGACCACTTCCAATGTTATAGAGCCCGTACAACAAGCCTCTACTCCTGGAATTACACCTTTAAAGGTGGTTTTGGTGGGCTTGATCCTTGAAGGGTCGATGCCCATTTTGCACACTGTGTCCTGATAAAGCAGGTTCATGCTGCTGCCGCCGTCCATAAGGACTATCGTGAGGTGGAATCTGTCGATGATTGGGTCTAGGAACAATGCGGCTGAGCCACCGTGACGGATGCTAGTAGGGTGATCCCTACGATCAAAGGTGATCTGACAAGCTAACCATGGGTTGAATTTGGGGGCGACTGGCTCCATCGCATAGACGTCCCGTAGTGCTCGCTTTCGTTCCCGCATGGGAATGTGACTGGCGTAGATCATGTTGACCGTTTTTACTTGGGGGGGGGGGGATTTCTTCTGTCCCCCCGTGTTCGAACGCCGGGGCTCTTCATCATCGTTGCTGTGTAGCCCCTTGTCCTTGTTTTCGGCGTTTATTTTGCCGGCCTGTTTGAACACCCAGCAGTCTCTGTTGGTGTGGTTGGCTGGTTTGTCTGGGTGCCATGAATTTGGCACGAACTCTCCAGTATGCAGTCCAGACTAGACGGTCCTTGATTGTTTCTTTTGAACGGCTTCTTCCACTGACCGGATTTGGATCCGCTGAATTCGGCGTTGACTGCCGTGTCTTTAGTGTTGTCGTCGTTGTTCCATCGCTTGTGTCTGTTGCGCCGTGGCTTGCCGTTATTGTCACGGACGTCCAAAGTGCCAGAATGTGGCGTGGTGCTGCTGCGAGCCAACCAACTATCCTCGCCCGTGCAAAAGCGGGTCATTAGTGTCGTGAGGATATTATGCTTAAAAGCCGCCAGGGCTTCGGTGTCCGGATAGTCAACTATTTGGTTCTTTTTAGTTAGGAACCGAGTGCAGAATTTCCTGGGTGATTCTCCGGGCTGTTGAGTAATGTGGCTCAAATCATCGACGTTCGGTGGTCGCACGTATGTGCCTTGGAAGTTATCGAGGAACGCGTCTTCCAGGTTTTCCCAACTGCCAATGGAATTTGCGGGCAGGCTGTTTAGCCAGTGCCGGCTGTCGGTGTCAAAACCGGCGGATCTCGGGTAGGGGGTCCCGAACTGTGCGTCTAGGCGGATGGTAACAGGAGACGAGGCACACGATGTTTTACCCAGGTTCGAGCCCTCTTGATGGAGGTAAAACCCTACGTCCTGCTTGATTAATATTGATAATGTGTATTACAAGAGTGGATCTACCACGAGATCAAGGAGGCTAAACCCTAGAAGCTAGCCTATGGTATGATTGTTGTAATGTATGTTGTCCTACAGACCAAAACCCTCCGGTTTATATAGACACCGGAGAGGGCTAGGGTTACACAGAGTCGGTTACAATGGTAGGAGATCTACATATCCGTATCGCCAAGCTTGCCTTCCACGCCAAGGAAAGTCCCATCCGGACACGGGACGAGTCTTCAATCTTGTATCTTCGTAGTCTTGGAGTCCGGCGGATGATGATAGTCCGGCTGTCCGGACACCCCCTAGTCCAGGACTCCCTCAGTAGCCCCTGAACCTGGCTTCAATGACGAGGAGTCCGGCGCGCATAATGTTCGGCATTGCAAGGCGGGCTCCTCCTTTGAATAATCCAGAGAAGATTGTGAACACCAGGATAGTGTCCGGCTCTGCAAAATAAATTCCACTTTCCACCATAGAGAGAATAATAGATGCACAGGTTCAATCTGCTGATGTATTTTGCGGCATGACGTCACACCACTACCAAGCCTTTACTTGAATTGTTTTTTATTATACCACCTCAGCGCGTTTAGCGAAGCGGTTTCCTTGGCACGTCTTGTCGAAGCAGAGATCGTGTTCCCCTTATTCCGGGATTCTCATCAATACGGACATGGGTAACCCAACCGCGCCCGTCGCCGCGCCTCCTCTATCGAAGGCGAGTCCCGAACGGTCACGGAGATGGCTCTTGGTATTCTCCCTCTTTATAATAGGACCAAGGCTCGTTCCTTTTCTTCAATCTTCCACCGAATCTTCTCCTTGCTCCAAGTTCCAACACCCAGAGGCCCAGATTCGAGCGCTTCAGACCTTCAACAATGTCTGGCTCTGACCTTCAGGGCCGGTGGATGCCCTCCTCCGTTACGAAGGAGGACGTGCTAAAGCTGCGAGAAGCCAAGTACCTGTCCTACGAGATTTCGCACAGGCTGCCCGCCGAAGGGCAGGCCATCCCCACCCCCGAGCCCGGCAAGTATGTCGTCTTTGTATCCCACCTCCGTCGGGGTTTAGGCTTCCCGACGGATCCTTCTATGAGAGGGCTCATGTTTTACTATGGGTTGGAATTCCACGACTTGGCTCCGGAGTCCATCCTCCATATCTCCGCATTCATCGTCGTCTGCAAAGCCTTCCTCCTTGTCACCCCCCACTTTGGCCTGTGGCTGAAGACCTTCAATGTGGAGCCGAAGATGATCGGGGGGCGTCAAGCAGAGTGCGGCGGGGCTGCCGTAAGCAGGAGGACCGATGCCCCGTGGCCTGAGGGCTCCTTCCAAGAGGAGCTCGGCTTGTGGCAGCAGGAGTGGTTCTATATCACTGCTCCAAAGGGCAGCAGGCAGAAGCCGCCGCCTCCATTCCGCTCGGGACCTCCACGACGGTTGATGTCGTGGGTCAACCAAGGGCTCAATTGGGGGCCATCAAAAGACGTGCCCCTATCGCAGGGCCGGATTCGAGACCTCCAAGCGAGGGAGATCGATCTGGTCGTGCTGGTGCAGGTCATGCTAATTAGGCGTCTCCTGCCCTGCAAACGCCGTCCTCTCCAGCTATGGGAGTTCAATCCGGAGGGACCACGGATTCTCCAACACTTCATGGGTACGACACCCGTGGAGATGTACAAGTTGTTCTTCGGATCACAGGAGGTGTGTCCGGAATTGACCGAGGATGCCGGCCTAAGCTGCAATCGCCCGGATACTCAAGTAAGTAGCTCAGTGTTCGGACGTACCATTTGTTTGCCTTTCCACAATTCTCCTTTTAACCCGTTATCCTTCAACAGGAGTGGATAGCGCAAGCAAAGCTGATACAGTGTCCGGCCCCCTCCCAGAGACCGCGTCGGAGCCCGTGCTGGTCAGAATGTTGGAGGTTGTGCCTTCAGAAGAAGGCGAAGGGGAAAATAGAGGAGCTACCACCTCGCCCAAGGGGGCGCTTGAAGAAGGGGGGATCAAGAGTCCCTCCCTCCAGGGGGAGAAGAGGATCGCCTCAGAAGACCCGGAGGCCAAAGCCCCTAAGCGGGGGAAGACATCTTCACCAGAGGGTCCTGCGTCCGGAGAGGCCCCGGCCGCACAGTCTTCTCTAAAGAATCAGCCCTCCAGCGAGCCGTGAGTAAAAAGGGGGAGTTTGTTAATAAGTAACATCCCTATTTGTGCTTCTGAGGATAACCGAAATTTTTACCTTGTAGTTTGGACCTGCAACCTTCTCAGATGAGCTCGTCTTCGGGGGATCTTCGTCCGGAGATGATGGAGAGCGAGACGCCTCCGTCTGCTGCGCCGTCGGATAGGGCGGACGAGCCTGATGTGTCATCACGGAGGGTATCCCCGAGCCCGGCAGAGCCGAAGAGTTCGGCGCCGACTAGTGTTCGGCCGGGGGAGCTGAAGGATCTGCTTGAGAGGGCGTCCATCTCAGAAGATCACCGTGCATTGATGAGTACGGTGATTGGAAGGATTTCGTCCGCCGAAAATGGATTGCATAATGCCGTCAGGAGTTTGCTGGCGGGTTTTGAGGTACATAAAAATGACGCGCCTTTTTGACAGTTTTGCACATGAAAGTGCGCCCTGTATAGATAGTAGCCCCTGAGACTCGGTAGGTTGTCGAAAGCGACAACGTGCCGAGGATCAAAATCATAGGTATTGAGTGTCGCCTTTCCTATGCAGGTGGCGGATAGTCCGGGGGCTAGCCGGACTGATGGAGTTGCTGAATTAATGTGGCAACTCGACGTGGCGGATGCAGACATCGCGCTAGTCAACAAGCGACTTGACGAGTCGCAAGGTAAATTGATTCTCCGCAGTCACCTATTAAGGGAGCTAAAGCCCACCTCTTACAATATTTATGCTTGACGCAGATGGTGCTGCTGCTGTGGAGAGCCTTCGGGCAGAACTTGCTCAAGCCAATGAGCAAGCTAGAAGGAGTGATGCGGCTGCCTCGAGGGCGGCCGAGGAGTTAGAAGCCGAAAGGGCTGCACACTGCCGAAGCAGGGAAGAGATGGCCGAATTAGCCGTTAAATTGAAGGATGCTACCGACCGCAATGAGGCTCTTGAAAAGGAGCGCCTATCGGAGCGAGAAGACCTGGGGAAGGCCACCGCCGAAGCCAAGGATGCCCGTTCTGCAATGCGGGCTATGAAGGAGGAGTTGCGTCAGGCCGGAGACATTATGGCTGGCAAGCCTTTTCTGCTACGCCGCAGGTTTATGGATCCAAAGTATGCCCAGCTTGGCCAACTGTGGGGTCCGGAGGATCCATATATGGACTTAGCGGCGAGTGCGGCGGATGCCGTTGTGCACTTCCGAAGTCAGAAGGATCACAGGACGGAAGAGCTATTTTGGTCTCAATTCCATAGTCCGGATCGTTCACTTCCGCTGACCGATCGGTTGGCTGAATGGGCTGAGCTGAATAGGTTGTCCGGACTTGCCATGACGGATATCGTGACTCATGTCTGGCCGGAGAGGCCCAAGCCGACGAGCTATTTTGGCTTATTGCAGGAGTTTCTTGGGGCGGTGCCGCATAACAAGGAGATGAAGCGGTCGGCCTACATAGAGGGTGCACGGATGGCCCTTGCCCGTGTGAAGACACATTGGACAGAGATGGATGCCACCGCTGTTGCAACCCAGGGTTCGGACGAAAGCCGATTACCCGCCGAGCACTATTTTGGGGAAGTTATGCGTGGTGCTCGTGGAGTCGTAGTGCTCAAAAAATGTCACGTTCAAATGAACGTTTTATTTTGTAAAACAATGGTTATGATGTAATCGCTTTTTATACTTGTGCGTTCCAAGTATTGAAATATCTCCTATGGGGCCGTTTATGTATACGTGTGTATAACCTGAAAGATGGCAGTCTTCGGCTTCAGCCCCCACGCACAAGGTGCGGGGGTGTTCGCAAAAATAGCGCATTTTCACACTTAATCCGACGTCTCGGTCCTGTTGAGGAGGTGGTAGCGTAGCAAACGAGGCAACCGGACTATGATGCTTTATGACTTTCACTTAGCCATTGGACTTCGAGGGTGGGGCTACGATATAGCCCCTGGGGGCACCGTGCTCTCCGAATTCGGGGCGTGTGTGTGTCTGACCGGGAAACAGTCCTTTGTCAAAGCGGAGGAATTCTAAACATTTCGGTGGTCGATCGAGTGGTTGACCAGTCTCTTGCTGTATCATGACAGTCAGTTTTCGGCTTTCTCTACAGAGGTGCTCGCCCAGCCGAACTGGGGCACAATCGCAGTAGTTCTCCTGGTGCCGCGTTAGCCGATGATACGGAACGTAAGGCAGAAAAACATAGGAGCCGGGCAAACCCAACATTTGACCAAAGACATGATTCAGAGCTGATGCATATAAGGCCTAACTCGAGACGCCGAACACTCCCTAAGGTGTTCGCTCTTTATAATAATGGGTAGAACAATGCCCTAAGCCCCTAGTGTCCAGGTACGGGCAAGGTCCTCTGACGCGGCCGATGCCAAACCGTCAGGCTCCACTCTAATTATAATGAGAAACCAGGGGATTATAGCAACAAGAGACAGTAAAAAAGGTTTACGCAGGGTCTTAATCTGAAAAGAATCCTTGCGACGGGTCCCTACTGCACGTCTGCGCCTGTGTCTCCGTTGTGCCGTTATCCTGGACGGGTGTGCACGTTGTTCATCTGTAAAAAGAGAGGAACTTAGTTTGAAAGGAAATCGTGCGAAAAAAAGTATATGAATAATATTAATAAGTAAAGCGGAGTCTGTATTAGCTCGTTGTTGCTTATACGCACAGCCCCTTGTGAAGGGGTGTGCGGCAAGGGAGCCCCTAGCTTATTTATGCCGGACTCGTCTAGCCGTGTCCGGGGTCTTTAAATGACCCTCGCAATGAAATGATGCCACGTGGACCGGGCATTTTAAGTGTAAGAGACGCGTAATGTGGTATGGCGTTGAAGCGGACAAAAGCTTCGCGTCCCAATGGTGCTTGATAGCTACTTTTGAATGGGGCAACATGAAAGATTAGTTTTTCACGTCGGAAGTTGTTCGGTGACCCGAACACAACTTCTAGTAATAAGGAGCCTGTGCACTTGGCGTAAGGGCCTGGCGTCACTCCTTTAAAGGAAGTGCGGCTATGTCGAATTTTAGTAAGGTCTATCCCCAACTTGCGGTTTGTGTCTGGATATAGCAGGTTTAAATCGCTGCCTGTGTCCATCAGGACTTATGTAAATTGTAGTCCGTCGATTATAGGATCCAATATCATAGCAGTCCATCCTGCGTTTCGAACACTTCTCGAATAATCCAGGTAGTCAAAAGTGATTGGTTTTGACATCCAATCTCGAGGTTCCGCTGGGGTGGACCATGCGGGACCCATCTTAGCGGGTGCCGCATTGTTTTTCTGTATTATCACATGAAGTGATTTTACTGCTTTGACTTCTTGTGGGAAAGTCTTTTGTTTTCCGGTGCTCTGCTGGTGGGGTTGATCATCATCCTCGCTTGATGCGTCGAGCCCCTTGTGTTCGGCGTTGAGTCGGCCGGACTGTTTGAAAACCCAACAATCTCGGTGGGTGTGGTTTGCAGGCCTTCCGGGGGTACTGTGGATTTAACATATCCGATCCAAAATTTTGTTTAAGTTGGATAGCTCATCACTGTTATCCTTAAGAGGCAGTGTTTTGTTGTTTGTCCGCGAGCTTTTAAATCCGGCATTGACCGCCGTATTCTTTGGGCTTTTTTCTTTATTCTGGCGCTGATCCTTTCTGTGCCGTGATTTTCCGTTTCCATCTCTAATCTTGGATGTACTCGGGTCGCTGGTGCTGCATCTTGCTAGCCAGCTATGTTCCCCCGCGCAAAAGAGGGTCATGAGGCTTGTTAGCGCGGACATTGTCCTCGGCTTCTCTTGGCCGAGGTGTCTGGCGAGCCATTCGTCTCGGACGTTGTGTTTAAAAGCTGCTAAGGCTTCGGCGTCCGGACAGTCGACTATTTGGTTCTTTTTAGTAAGGAACCTGTTCCAGAATTTGCGCGCTGACTCTCCGGGCTATTGAGTTATATGACTTAGATCGTCTGCATCCGGAGGGCGGACATAAGTCCCTTGAAAATTTGCTCTAAACGCGTCCTCAAGCTCTTCCCAACTTCCAACAGTGTTTTCTGGGAGGCTTTTGAGCCAATGCCGAGCTGGCCCTTTGAGCTTGAGGGGTAGGTATTTTATGGCGTGGAGGTCATCTCCTCTAGCCATGTGTATGTGTAGTATATAATCCTCTATCCAGACTCCAGGGTCTGTTGTTCCGTCTTAAGCCTCTATGTTTATGGGTTTAAACCCTGCTGGGAATTCATGATCCAGCACCTCATTGGTGAAACATAGTGGGTGTGCGGCGCCCCTGTATTTGGGTGTACCGTTGTCTTCGAACACTTGGCGTGTTGTGTTGCTTCCTGGGGCCCTCTTTTTTGGCCCGTAAATGGACCTGGCTGGGCCATCTGTTTTCCCAGGGTCATGAGTCGGCTTGTGTGCGGCGCCATTTGTAGATTTTGGCCTATCATCTGGCCGTCTATCCGGCCAGGTGGCCTCTTTGTTTTTTGACTGTGGGGGCTCTATGGCTTCCTCGTCAAATTCTGGCAGCAGCTTGCGCTTCGGGTAGCTCTTTGATTGATGGCCATTGCCGTATTTGTCTGCGGTTTTGAGCACTTTGCTCCACCTCATTCTGAGTATGTCTTCCGCTGTTTTGAGCTTCCGTTTTTCCTTCTTCAAACTTCTTGTAGTGGCGACGAGTCTTTTCCGAAGGCTCTTATTCTCCGGTGGTGTGTCTGGTGTGAGGTCGTCTGGACTGTTGGTTTCGCCGGGCATGGATTGATTATCCGACTCGTCCTATTCGGACGGTTGCTTGGCTGCATGTTCGTCGCCCACTGGTTTGCCCTGCTCTATTGGTGGGTCATTAGGAGCGCTGTTGTTGTCGAGGCGGGACTTAGGGCGGCGTCTGCGTCACCGTTTTGGTTGTTTATCGGCGGGATTATCCTTTGCCGCGCCCCGTTGGTCCTCGTTATCGCTTCCTTTTGGGGTATCCACCATATATACATCATGGGTTGGGGTGAACTTCCAGTGCTCTGTGAGCGCTGGTTCTTGATCGTCTCCGGCATCGTCATCCATACCGTCGATGTCTTCGGAGTCGTAGTCTAGCATGTCGGTTAGATCGTCGACAGTGGCTACAAAGTGGGTGGTGGGTGGGCTTTGAATTTCTTCATCGTCCGCATCCCAACCATCCTGGCCATAATCCGGCCAGGGCTCTCCGGATAGCGAGAGATGCTTTAGTGAATTTAGAATGTCGCCAGAGGGCGAGTGCTGAAAGATGTCCACAGCGGTGAACTCCATGATCGGCGCCCAATCGGATTCGATTGGCAGGGGCGAAGGAGGTCCTAGGTCCGGCAGGGAGTTCGGCACCTCAGAGTCACGAGCTTTATAGGGAACAAGGTCAGTGTTCGGCTCCATCACCGTGGAAGTCGCAGCTCCCGAGGAGGTGTCCAACCATCCGTCCTCGATCTGCGCGATCGACTCCAGACTGAGGGCCGGAGCGGATTCGTGTGCGGCCACCAAGGCACTATCCGGCGGCAGAGCTAAATCATGCCCATTGTGACAGCACGGCACGCTCGGCTGTGGCTCGAGTCCGTCGAAGATCAAGTCCCCGCGGATATCGGCCGTGAAGTTTAGGCTTCCGAACCTGACCTGACGTCCAGGGGCGTAGCTTTCGATCTGCTCCAGATGGCCAAGTGAATTAGCCCGCAGTGCGAAGCCGCCGAATACGAAGATCTGTCCGGGGAGAAAAGTCTCACCCTGGACGGCGTTGTTGTTGATTGAAGAAGCCATCGAGCCTATCGGTGACGACACAGAGGAACTCTCAATGAAGGCACCAATGTCGGTGTCAAAACCGGCGGATCTCGGGTAGGGGGTCCCGAACTGTGCGTCTAGGCGGATGGTAACAGGAGACGAGGGACACGATGTCTTACCCAGGTTCGGGCCCTCTTGATGGAGGTAAAACCCTACGTCCTGCTTGATTAATATTGATAATGTGTATTACAAGAGTGGATCTACCACGAGATCAAGGAGGCTAAACCCTAGAAGCTAGACTATGGTATGATTGTTGTAATGTATGTTGTCCTACGGACCAAAACCCTCCGGTTTATATAGACACCGGAGAGGGCTAGGGTTACACAGAGTCGGTTACAATGGTAGGAGATCTACATATCCATATCGCCAAGCTTGCCTTCCACACCAAGGAAAGTCCCATCCGGACACGGGACGGAGTCTTCAATCTTGTATCTTCGTAGTCTTGGAGTCCGGCGGACGATGATAGTCCAGCTGTCCGGACACCCCTAGTTCAGGACTCCCTCACCGGCACTACAAAAAAAAGACACATCCATGACATTTTGGGCCGAACGAATTTTTTTTCTCTCATACATATGACACTTCTACGACGATAATTGTGACAAAACCCAGTATCATCATAGATGTGGTGGGCTCCTACTTCTATGACAAAAAATCATGACAGAAAATGGGCTTTTCGTCCTGGGCGGGCCGGAGACACAGCTGCATGACATTCTTTGGGCCGTCCATGATGGAAAAAACCGTGGTAGAAGTGAGGGGGAGGAAAATTTCTGGGAGTTGCCGGTTAAGGTGGGAGGTCGGGGCGGAGCGATGCGCGTTTCTCTCGTACGTACGCCCGTGTGTGTGAGGTGTTGGCTCTAACTGAACTCGAGCGATTGCATTGCAGGCTACGCGTTACTGAACCCGAGCGATCGATCGATGGCTGTTAACTGAACCGGATGGAGCGATTCCTTTGCTACTGCTGCTGACTGAAGCCGATCGAT
>NC_041389.1:86988861-87055823 GCF_002162155.2 Triticum dicoccoides
GACCGTAGGAGGTCCGTTTCGTCCATTTTGTGGTATGCCACACCCCTCCCGATCAACAGAACCCTCGTTTCGGCCGTAGGAGGTTCGTTTCCTCCGTTTTGCGGTACGCCACACCCCTCCCGACCAACATGACCCCCGTTTCGGCCGTAGGAGGTCCGTTTCCTCCGTTTTGCGGTATGCCACACCCCTCCCGATCAACAGGACCCCGTTCCGAACGTAGGAGGTCCGTTTCATCCTTGTGCGGTACGCCAGGCCTCGTTTCCATCGCCTGTTCCGTCCAAGCCCTCCCGACGAACACGACAACGCATTTCGTTCCGACCCAGCCGGTTGGCTCCCACGCGTTTCGTTGGCTCCCGATGAACACGACGCATTCTGTTGCCTCCCCATGAACACGACGCAGTCCGTTGCCTCCCCATGAACACGACGACGATGTTGTTTCTCTGTTCCGACCCAGCCATGTACGTATGCGCGAGTAGACGTTCGAGACGTTGCCCTTATGTACGTACGTGGCCGTATTTTCTTTCTTGCACCCTCGCCGCTGTACGTACGTGTACATGCTACGTGCGCGCCTCTACATCGACACGTGTGCGCCTCTACTACGACACGTGCGTGCCTCTTCATCGACCAGTATGTACATACACTTTCACGACCAGAATGATAACACTACGTACGCTTCGACCAGGTGGGTCCCGACTGTCAGGCACTTCCTTGCCTGCGAAGATGTAGCTGGTGGGTCCCAGCAGTCAGGGGGGCGAATTGTTTTGGGTTTTTTGTGCCCAGACGCACTTCCTTGCGTGCGAAGATGTAGCTGGTGGGTCCCAGCAGTCAGGGGGGAAATGTTTTTTTCTCAAAATACTGGTGGCCCATCCGGTGGGTCCCTGTTGTCAGGCGGAGGAATAATTATTTTGCGCATAATAAGGAGGCACTTCCTTGCGGCCGCCATGGACCCAGCTGTCAGCCTCTCCACGCACAGTACTCTTCCGATGGAAGTCAGTCGTTGACCACATTGACCACGCCGCGCCGAGAGCACCACGACGGTGGACAATGGCGAGGCCTAGGAAGGGGACTGCGCGGAGCCGGGGAAGACACAGCAGTGGATGCCCACGCGAAGATGAGTACGAGGGTGAGGCTGTTGTCACCGCAGAATAACAAGGGGTGTGGGTGACTAGTGGGATGGCCTGGCCAGCGGTGGGAGTAGTAGGGGGCGGTGAGGCCTCCGCCGCATCGCAGCCGGCCACTGGAGGCAGGAGCATGAGGCACGACTGGCGCTGGTTTGGGCGGCTGGAGCAAGAAGACCAGAGGTTGAAGAAGCACTACGACCGTTGGATGGACATCGTACGGTCACTGAAGCTAGAATCGTGCATATTATTCACTAAGTTGACAAATCCCTCTGTCCCTGTTAACTTAGTAGGCCCACAAGTCAGCCTGCCACTATACTGGGTCCCCGCTAACAGGCGGAGTATTCATTTTTTTGTGCGTAATAAGGAGGCACTTCCTTGCGTGCGAAGATATAGCTGGTGGGTCCGAGCTGTCAGCGGCGGTAACGTTTTTTTCGCGAAATACAGAGGCCCTTTCGGTGGGTCCCTGATGTCAGGTGGAGGAATCATTATTTTGCGCGTAATAAGGAAGCATTTCCTTGCGTGCGGCCGTGGACCAAGCTGTCGGCCTCTCCACGTATAGTCCACTTCAGATGCATGTCGGTTGTTGACCAGGTTGACCATGCCGCACCGAGAGCACTAGGGTGGTGGACGACAGCGAAGCCTAGGAAAGGAACGACACAGAGGCAGGGAAGACACGGCAGTTGTTTCCCACGCAGAGGGGAGTACGACTATACGAGGGTTTACTGGTTCGTCTGCCGTCACCGGAGAATAACAGCAGGTGTGGGTGAGGGATGGCTAGGCCAGCGACGGGAGTACGGTGGGGCGGTGAGGCCTGCGCGTTAGCAGAGCCTGCCGCGGGGAGGAGGGAGCAGGCACTCCCGCTGACGTTTGTTTGAGCGGCTGGAGCAGGAAGATCAGAGATTGAAGAAGCACGACGGCAGTTGGATGGACATCCAACAGTCACTGCTTGTGCGTCAACCTTTTTTTTAGGAAAGACTCAAATCTATGGAAAACAGCATACAACCCATCTGCCATTATTTCTAATAATTTACAGCCCATTTGATAATTCTTAAGGTTTTTTTTGGAGCCCATATTCTTTTTGTTAGCATTACAGCCCATATTGTGGCCACGGTTAAAGAATTATACGAAATTTTGCATATTTCGGTGCGGTCCAAACTGTTTTTAATCCCGAAATTTCGACTCACATTCAAACTGATTTTAAAAATAAATGTATATCAATATAAAATCCAACAAATTCTCCACGCATAAAAATTAATGTAATTTAAAATCTCGAAATGAAAAAAAGATATTTGAAACTACTTGCCGGTTTGATGTGTTTTAAAAATGCACAGCCCATTTCTCATTACTGATAGGCCATTTTGTCAGCCAGCCGAATGAAGCTCTCCTCGTCTTGAAAGATTTGCAGCCCAACAGGCCTGACAAAGCGACTTACTTGGCAAATCACAAAAAACTGGGCTGTGGCCTTGGACCCAACTGTCAGCCTCTCCACATATAGTACTCTTCCGATGGAAGTCGGTCGTTGACCACATTGACCATGCCGCGCCGACAGCACCAAGGCGGTGGACGACGCAGAGCCGGGGAAGACGCGGCAGTGGATGCCCACGCGAAGAGGAGTACAAGGGTGCACTGGTTCGGCTGTGGCGTGAGGCTACTGTCGCCGCAGAATAACAGGGGGTGTGGGTGAGTAGAGGGATACCCTGGGCCAACAGTGGGAGTAGTAGGGGGCGGTGAAGCCTCCGCGGCATCACAGCTGGCCACGAGAGGCAGGAGCACGCGACACGACCGGCGCTGCTTTGGCCAGATGGAGCAAGAAGACCAGATGTTGAAGAAGCACTATGGCCGTTGGATGGACATAGTACGGTCACTGGAGCTAGAATCATTCATATTGACTAAGTTGACAAAGCCCTCTGTCCTCGTCAACTTAGTAGGCCCACAAGTCAGCCACCCACTATGGTGGGTCCCAGCTAGCAGGGGGTATTCATTTTTTGGTGCATAATAAGGATGCATGTCAGTTGTTGACCATGTTGACCAGGCCGCGCCTAGAGCACCAGGGCAGTGGACGACGACGAGGCCTAGGAAGGGAATGACACGGAGGCATGGAAGACTCGACAGCTGTTTCCCACGCAGAGGGGAGTACGACTGTACGAGGGTTTACAGGTTTGTCTGCCGTCGCCGGAGAATAATAGTAGTTGTGGGTGAGTAGAGGGTGGCTAGGCCAGCGATGGGAGTACGGTGGGGCGGTGAGGGCTGCGCGGCAGCACAGCCGGCCGTGGGGAGGAGGGAGCAGGCAGTCCCGCCGGCGCTTGTTTGAGCGGCTGGAGCAGGAAGAGCAGAGATTGAAGAAGCACGACGGTCGTTGGATGGACATCGTACGGTCACTGGAGCTAGAATCGTTCATATGGACTAAGTTAACAAAGCCCTCCATCCCCATCAACTTAGTATGCCCACAAGTCAGCCTCCCACCATGGTGGGTCCCACCTAGCAGGGGGAGTATTCATTTTTCTGTGCGTAATTAGGAGGAACTTCCGGTGGGTCCGAGCTGACAGCGGGGGGAACTTTTTTTCACGAAATATGGTGGTCCGTTCGGTGGGTCCCAGCAGTCAGGGGCAAACGTTTTTTTCGTGATATACGGTGGCCCGTTTGGTGGGTCCCAGCAGTCAGGGGCGAAACATTTTTTCCGCGAAATACTGGTGGCCCGTCCGGTGGGTCCCCGCTGTCAGGTGGAGGAATAATTATTTTGCGCGTAATAAGGAGGCACTTCCTTGTGGCTGTCGTGGACCCAGCTGTCAGCCTCTCCCCGTACAGTACTCTTCCGATGGAAGTCGGTCGTTGAACACATTGACCACACCGCGCCGAGAGCACCACAGCGGTGGACGACGGCGAGGTGTAGGAAGGGGACGATGCGGAGCCGGGAAAGATGCGGCAGTGGATGCCCACGCGGAGAGGAGCACGAGGGTTCACTTGTTCAGCTGCGGTGTGAGGCTGCCGTCGCCGCAGAATAACAGGGGGAGTTGGTGAGTGGAGGGATGGCCTGGCCAGCGGTGGGAGTAGTATGGGGACAGCGAGGCCTCCGCGGCAGCACAGCCGGCCACGGGAGGTAGGAGCATGCGGCACGACCGGTGCTGCTTTGGGCGGCTGGGGCAAGAAGACCAGAGGTTGAAGAAGCACTACGGCCGTTGGATGGACATCGTTGACCACGCCGCGCCGAGAGCACCAAGGCGGTGGACGACGGTGAGGCCTACGAAGGGAATGACACGGAGCCGGGGAAGACACGGCAGTGGCTTCCCACGCGGTGGAGAGTACGAGGGTTGACTGGTTCGGCTGCTGTCGCCGGAAAATAACAAGAGGTGTGGGTGAGTAGAGGGATAAACAGGCCAGGGATGCGAGTATAATGGGGCCGTGAGGCCTGCCCGGCAGCCCTGCCGGCCACGGGAGGCGGGAGCAGGCGGTTCTGATGGCACTGGTTTGGGCGGCTGGGGCAGGAAGATTAGAGATTGAACAAGCACGATTGCCGTTAGATTGACATCTAACGGTCTGACGCTGGTAGAGTCGATTGTTGACTAAGTTTCTTTTTTGCGAAACCTTGTGTACGCATGAACTTGGTAGGCCCACAAGTCAGCCTCCAAATCTGTGGCAGACAACATAAAGCCCATTTGCTATTTTTTATAATTTGCAGCCCATTTGCTAATTCTTAAGTAATTTATTACTGTCCATTTTCTGCCCAGGACCACGGTCAAAATGTTCAACCTTATTTTGCATATTTTGGTGGAGTCCGAACTGTTGTAATCCCGAAATAATAAACATTTTTTTATGAACTTATTGATTTGCCAAAAAAATTGTTTTGTTTTTGTGAGCAAATAAGACGTGGGACAATTGAGTTAGTTTAAAGGAAAACCAATGGTAAAAAATTCAGCGCTGGGTGGGAAAAACAACAAAAATAAGGATGTAAATATGAAAGGGGAATTTCATGTGTTTTCAATATAATGATACATGTATATGAACTAGTAAAACTATAGGTAGAGATTAGAAAACGGATGTAGGACATGCGTTTCAAGAGGAAAATAGAACTGGGCTATGTGTTTGATTCAGTAAAAAAAAACTGCCTGTGGATGTTGTAAGACAAAAGATAACTAACGCTGGTGGGCCAGAGGCTAGTAGATACCTGCTGGATCTTTGTGCCCCGTTGTCGTCATGGGCTGGGCCTGTTAAAAACAAAACCAACCCTGGGCAGTCTGCAGCCCAGTTGAAACTTGCTCGACCTGAAAAAACAATATACGTGCTCAATAAACGAGAGAATTCTGCAAGTACAGACTGATAACTGGGATGCAACACGGATTTTTTTTATCGTGATAATAAGTGCATGCACTTGTTTCAAAAAAATTAGAGAACTGGGAATTCGAACGGCGGGTGCTTATGCTACCCATCAAATAAAAATCAGGTGCTTGAAAATTCGTTTTGAAACAAATGATTCAGCTTTATATCCACGCCGACCCTCGGCATGATGGTTGGAAGCAAATGCAAGTTCATACCAAAAGATCGTTAACAACAATACCCACTTGTGGACGACAAGGTAGTACAATTACCAATACCTAACTAACTTATAATCTTTTTACTCCTGGCCCTAGTGTTCGTCTGGTAGAAAATCTTGTAGAGGACCAGTTCCCACTCCTTCTCTTGCTCCAGGTCCCTGAGGTGGTACTGGCGCATCACCCAGTTGGTCCTCTGCTGGTCGAAGTTCTTGTTGGTGTGCAGCATCAGAACCTTTTTTGCTGCCCGTATGCCGGCCGTTCACCATCACCAGCAAGGTATTGCCGGTCTTGTGCCACATCGCGTGCATGCCGCACTCCGACTGTATCTTGCGACGTGTCCACGTGCCCCTTTTGAACGCCCTGGAATTGCGCTGGAAGAATTGCTTCCTTAGGCCACTCAGTGTGATACCTGCAGTATTGTGGAATACAGGTTTTAGTGTACGTAGTTGGCATTTTCATAACATCTTTGGCATGTTGCAGTCACTTGTTTCACTTTTTACTAACTGTCAAATTGTAATTGCTTCACCAGGTCTATGTCTAAAAAGAAAAATAGAGCTATAAACAAAGGAATATGTTTGTGCAAGTAGACGGCCGATCGGTGTCTTACCTGGAAGTTTCTCAGGTTGGGTGTAGCATATGTTGTGCTCGCTGTCGATGGTTGGTATGAACAAACCGATGAGGGACTGAAATCTCGCGCTGTCAGCACTCACTTTGGCCTCAAGGTGCTCGATCAGCTCCTGATCTGTGGGATCGAACTTCACGCCAGCCGGCAGCACCGGCCAATCCTTCTTCGACTTGCATCGGTAATTCTAGTTATATGGTACTCAATGTATGATCAATCGACTGTGTTAAGTGAATGATGAAAGATTTCGACAGATAAGTGGTACTCCAAATCTGAAGTCCAGAATACCCGAACACGCCGCTGGGATTCTTGTGTCACCTCACACGCAACATGTTGTCACGTCAATTCAATGTGTGGACATGATGAATAATTTGACCGACGTAGACTAGTACTGCTACTGTACTACTTACTAGTCGTATTTAGTGTCACAATTTATACATAGGTTTAACTAACAAGTACGCACTTGAAGCCTAACTGATATATATATGGCTTCTGCACAGCATCTCCATCATCATTATCAGTACATCCTACGCAGGTGAGTTAGGATGCACTTGATCCCAGGAAGGTATCTATCCTTCAAACCAGAGGAGTGCTTCAAACTAACAACAGTACATAATATCCAACAAAAGAGGGTCGTGCTACAGCAGCAGAATACATGGCTCAGTCTAGATATCAACATGAATCAAGTTGTGCATATTTGCTATTGGCATGAACCACATCGCCGCATGTCGGGTTTGCAAAAGCCATCAATCGCATGGAAGCTTGATGCCTTTCACACACTGAAGATTACCTGGCAACAAGCTGTGTCGATGAATCTCTGGATATGGTGATTCATGAAACCCATGGTATGATGTGTAAACACAGCCCCCCTCGCGAATGGAAGTTGCATAGCACAGTAATCATCGCCGGTGATATGATCGATGATTGGTTGGATGATCGGATAATTGAGCCCGAGGAACAAGGAGTGGTTGCCGAGGCTGTAAACCCGCCTCCAGTTGAATAGGCCTGGCCAAACAGAGCTGGGATCTTTCTCGAACACGAAGCAGCCATAGCCATCAATGTCACGAACGCCCCATGCATTGTACTGCATGTGGTTTGATGTAATGGTTTGGTCAATTTGGTACATGCGAATGAGCATCAAATGACCGCCGTCAGCTAAACGAGCGATAAACCACCACCCATCGGCTGGTATGCTTCCAGGTCCTGGAATCATGAAGGCCAGCGCATTTGCGTCTGCTGCAAAAATTCAAATTGGAGACCAAAAGGACAAAAATAAACAATCATGTTCAGAGTATGTGTGGAATTAAGATTATTATAATAGTGACACATATCATAGACAGAGAATTGCAATACCGTGGTCATAATCATACCCCAAGTTAAAAAAATAAGCCAATGGCTTTCATATTCTAGCAACATGTCATGGTTCAAACATCATGTAACAATGAGAGGTAAACAACTATGACAGCGCCTACTCATATTCTACCATAGCACTTACTACTATTGTTCTCATATCAACTCTAAGCAATAACATGCGTTGTTATAAAAATCTCTAAACGAGAGTAACATATAGCAATCATGATGTCATGCTCATAATATGTATTCTAACAATCATTAGATGCCAATTGTTCTCATATCAACTATAACAATAACATGTGTGGTCATAAATATCTAGGAAATGAGAGGAACATATAGCAATGATGTGGTTATAGACATGATATGCGTTCTAAATTTGTAAGAAATGAATAGGCAGTCGTATTCATAAGGTAAAGATGAGATGAGATAGAACAATCACACGACGATATATTCCACCAGTATAGGCAGCCAATCTGTGCGTCGACCGCGTAAACGATGCCATCGTGCACTATAGCATCCGGCAGAAATGTTGCCTCAACAGGATTGATGATGAGCCATAACCATGTATGGCGACCGGATTCCAGATACACTAATCCCATGTTGAACAAGGCAATGAGCTTGTAATCCATGTAGTCTTCTGATGGTGTGGGCACTTCGCAGATTACAACCTTCTGCAAACAGAGGTCGAGCCAAAAGCTTGACGCGTCTCGTGCGTAGTAGGCAGGAGTGTCCGGCGGGCCGCGAGGCTCGATGTCGGCGGTATCCAATGATGGAAGGGTGATCTCTCGCTGGGTGTACATATCCACAAGACGCCATGAACTACCGGTGTGGTGGATGAGGACGATCCTGTTGGCCTTCATGCCCGCCCAGTAGTGGTCGCGCATGAAGGAAAAGTGGACGGGTAGTGGTAGCATGTCGAGGGGCACCACGGCAACCTCTGTAGGATCGTCAAGTCGGTGTCTGGGCCACCTGCGAGGATCAGGCATGAGCAAGCAGGGTGTCTTGAAAAGAGCTGGCCGGTTGCAGACGAGTAGACGGTACAAAGAAACCGAGCATGCGGCCAGACGGACAGTGCTGAGTAGGTCCATACGACTACAGATTTGCTCCAAGAGAACATCAGGGAGGGAATTCCAATCGCGGCTCTGCATGTCAGTCGGTTCAGCCATTGGGGTTTTCGGTGCCTGCGAGCCAGCAGGGAAGTGGATTCGGGCGGGTGAGCGAAGAAGCTTCTCCTCATGTGGCCGAGCAGTGAGCGGGGGGATATGGTACGCATGAGCTACCAAGGAAGATGGCGCGGGCGGGCGAGCAATGAGTGGGGGTAAATGGTGTGCAGCCGACGATGGGGAAGAGAGGAGGAAGAATAGTGGAAGACGGGGAAGAAAGTGCATTAAATCTCAATTCTACTAGTACTACTACCTGGATATACCGTCCTTCGGAGTGTAAATAGTTACACCGATGACATATGGGTCTACCACAAGAGGGCCCATATGTCAGTTAATGGAGGACAGAGGTGCGTAGGCGTATTTGCGGAAGCGTGCTCTACTGGCAAACATGATGGCAGTACTTGGTAAGGCTGATTTAGTAACAACAACACGCTGGTTCAGCTTATTAATTACGTGTCCCATCTGCTGCAGCGTGTATTGTCACTTCACTGCAAAGACTAGTTGAATAGTTCTCTCTGACCGAGATGGGGAATAATGGATCGCGAGGACTTCCTTTCTACATTAACCCTATGCCTCTACGCTCACTTCACTCATTTTTCTCCGTACCTAGTCACTTGTTGAAATCTGTAGAAAGACAAATACTCCATATTTGGGAACAGAGGGAGGCTTTTATTCTGTATTATTTGGGAACAGAGGGAGTATCACCATATGGAGGGAACAGAGGAATCTTGAAATATGAACATGTCAATTGCAGGGAGTAAGCCCCATGCATGCATGCATGCATGCAACATGCAACACTCACACGTACACATGGACGCACGCAACACTCACGCACCCATGCGGCACACAGCACACGAAGCAACACACACAACTCACGCTCAAGTGCTCAACCTACTCCCTACGTCCGTAAAAGACTGTACATTTAGAGATTTACACATTGATGAGGGCATAATTAACGCCCAAAAGTAGCAGACTTATGTGTGCATGCGCTAATTGAGATAAGAAGATTAAATGAAGGTCGTTGCATGCTGTAATTAAGGATAGACATGTAGCCTATACCTACGGCACAAGTTGGTGCATTAGTCAATCAATATCTACTTAGATTAAAGGCTAAATGCACTGGAAGTGTAGATGTGCATTATGTACCACACTCTTTGTTTTGTATCCGATGTACACTCTTTGTTGGAAGACCGAGGGAGGACACGTGCATGCACTCACATACACAGCCAGGGCGGTTCGCGCGCAAGGGTTGGACTCATGTCGCGCCTGCGTAAAGTTTTGTTTAACTGATTTCTTTGCTCTGCCAACTGACAGGTGGGACCCAGAAACCAGGTGACAATTTAACCAATCAACAAAGTGCCATGTCAACTATGTGGCCGGTAAATAGGGTGCAATACGGTGCTCTACGATGAGCTAGTGATCGTATAATCGCCGCAAAACTATATATAGTGACCATAAAGAGCGTATTGTTACATACATTGACCGCCAGTGTATTTTTGTTGTTTCAAATTGAGCCATATTAATCGGAAAGGACGCAGTATGGACTACTACTAGTACTAGTACTCCTTTGATGTGTCCCGTCACCTCGCCAAACAAGGAGAAGCTTGCTTACTACGCCTCTCCCTCGCCCACACGCGCGGTGGTTCGCAGGATGAGGAGAGGGTTTTGACTACAGCGCCCTCTCCCTCTCCCTCCCTCTCCCTCTCCCTCGTCCTCACCCTCGCCCTCGCGGTGGATGTGTAGCAGTTCAATCGGTGTCAGATTGCCAGCAGCATATTGTACTGTCGTATCATCATTGTTGGACCTTCCGAAGAGGCGAAGAGCCAAGTGCAAGGTTCACACGAGTATGAACTGTTGAACCTCCCGAAGAGGCAAAGATCCAAGCGCAAGGTTTTATAGGAGTTGTCGTCCTAGTAGGAGTGTACTACAACTATAGCGAACGATGCTGCTGTATGATGCCGCCACGTCACGTATATCCAAAGTTGTGCCACCTTTTTTTTCTCAAAGAGCGTGTTGGAGCCCGTGCAACAACCACACAAGTTGCACGTACACATAACACATTTACTAGTAATAAATTCTAAAGGACAAATGCCAGTATGCCACACAAGTTCATCTCCAATTCATATGATAAATTTGTGCACGACTAGTCTACATATATTCACAACGCTACCATTCACAGTTACCGTACTCCAGTTACACGTTATAGATGGGCTACATGCATGTCCTCCTCTAGGTTCCAGTCCCAGGTGTTCTTCATGGATGGCACGATCCATAGCGGTGGGCAACGGGAATCATTGTCGCATCTTTCTAGTCCGGTTCCACACGATGGAGACTCATCCAAGCTGAAGCGGCATAAATCAGGGATAGCGTGTCCCAGCATGTCGTTCATCCGGCGGTGCGCAATGAAGACACAATCATGCTTCATGAATGGCAGGCCTTCCGTGTCATGCAGGAAGGTGGCATCCGCTTCACAATGGGGTAGCTGCCCCTAATGAAAAGCGAGTACTCTCCAAGAGTATTCCTCGGCACCCACGTAGCATCACGGAGGTCGAACTCGGCGCGGTTCATCTACACGCGGCATCCCAGATCTGGACACATGGTGACGTACATAGTCAAGGTCCATGCATAATAATGTTGTGATCAAATATGGCGGTCAGTAATACTATGCAGCAAATAGTACTACTCTGGTATAGAGGAAGTAAAATAACCAGCTTATTATATATAGCCACTCTTGGCTACATGGATGAGATAGTAATACATGGAAAAACAAAAATGGTGGCAGCTAGTGGGTTCAAGTCTTCAAGGGCCTAGCTAGCTATATGCGTCCTCCAAGGTAAAAAGTACTCCTACTAGTACTACTAAGTATACTACTAGTACAACAATGAAAGAGAAGGCGAGAGGGTTAAAAAATGGAATACCTGGGTAGATGGTGACGGTCCGATCGTGGTAGATTGTGTGACGATGTTGCACATCAGTGGTACCATGGGTAACGACTGCTAAGATAGTTGATCCCAATATGCCAAAGTCAGCTACAAGGTTCCAAGTTAGACCGAATCGCGGATGCAAATGCACATCTAGGATCGGCGATCTTATTTTGATCGGGGGATGACTGGTCCCTGCAAAATAATGGAGTACCGTTAGGGATGCAAATGATGGTTTGTGCATTCCGTTTGTAATCTCTCGTACCGTAGGATGGCAACCAGATGGAACCAGTCCCCTGGCTTGTCACCGCGAAGATGCGGCCTAGATGGCGCACGGCGTCTTCGAACGTGTAGGGGTACAAATCTGCCGTCACCAACATGCGCCAGCCTCTGCCATTACTGTGTCTTGCATTGATGGCAACCCTTATGTCGAACACCGCGATGAGATAGTAATCGTCGTAGCTGTATCGCTTTGTCGGGGGGTCTGCAATTGCTATCTTCTTCAATCTCATGTAGGCATCATCATACGTATTCAAGCCCAGCTAGTCCGGAAGTCCGATCCCAATGGTGGAGAAGGGGTCTACCATAACGGTCGCACTGCTGCGGATGTTGTGCAAAATGATGGTGGTATCCGGCCGGAGGTATGCAAGCCAATCTTCATTGGCACCGACCCAGACCTATATATAAGACGGTGGGCAGCGGAGAAATTACGGGGTGGAAATGGAATAACTAAGTACTACATGATCAAACTCCATACTGACCTGCTCATCAGATAAAATCCGACTACCTCTCAACGTCGGCAACTCTAGCGGAGTCAACATGCAACCATGGCCAGGGAGCGGTGGACTGTTCGAAGGATTGTCCCAGAGAAGAACCTTCTCCTCGAGGACGCTTGGAAGACCAACAAGCATGGCCTTTTCCCAAGCCTGTTTAAGCAGCATCTTGAAAAAGTTGGTGCAGGAAGCACTGAGTCTTACGGCGGTGAGGACGTCGGAGCGGCGTGCGATTTCTCCCAGAGGATCGTCGTGCAAGGTCTCCCAGCCCCCACGAGGAGGAGAACCGCCTGGAGAATCCATGGGAGCAGCGACGAACTGCCTTCTCTTCGGGGGGAGGGGAACTGGCGAGGAGGAGATAAGAGCGTAGTAACTACATGGCCTCGTCCCTTCCAACTGTAGATCGTTCCTCAGCGAAGGGGTGAGGCTATTATTTACTACTAGTACTAGCATTATGGAACATTATGGGATTGCATTATACTGTAAATAATAGCACTAGTAAGAAATTTTTGGCACTACGTAGTAGTTTTTGGCGTGGATTAAGAAATTTTGGGTATGTTTTTGCCATTTTTTGTACACGCGAACTAGTGTCAAAAAACGTCTTACATTATGTGACGGAGGAGTACGTACTCATACTGTAGCAGTACCAGTACTACTTTTCTCAACTAGTAGTGCGATGTACTGTACTTCTAGTCTAGTCTAGTATAGAGCACCAGTTTTGAACTCTTGAATCTCAGGGCCAAGGAGCTACAGTTGGAAGTGGAGGGTACTACTGTTCTCTAGAGCCATCGTTGTACTATCAATGCAGGGGAACTACACCTAAGTAGTGGCCTAGTGGGTACTCTCGGTGCTATATTCAGCCGCTCCTCTCACGTAGGAGTAGCTGGCCTACTCAGCCGCTCCTCTCACGCACACACTAGCAGCCTGTTTATCAGCGACAGTTAGTGCAGGGGCAGAACATTTGAGTTATTTGATACAGCGAGACCAGGCTTTTCGCTTCCATTTGTGGAGGTGTAATGGATCTCGTTGAACTTTGTTAGTAGTTCCTTCTTTATGAATGAGATGAAGCAAAGCTTTTGCCTCCGTTTAAAAAAACACGTCAATAGGAATTTCTTTTATAGTAGAGCCGATAATGGAGTGAAGTCCATGCGTGCAACGCCACAAGCTACATAGTAGTAGTAGAGAACTTTACGTACGGAGCCATATTGCACAGTTCCCAATGCCCCGCCAGGCTTTTCCAGCTCCTCGGGCTTAATTGGGAGGCGCTAGTTTAAGTATGCTACTAGCTGATGAGGAAGCTGCAAGCGAGGTGCGGCTAGGGCGAGCACGTGAGCCACGGGATGCTGGGAAGGAAAACCCGTTCACGTGGCTAGGCTGTCCAGTGCACCCAGATTGTGGGGCCGCACGTCCGTTCGACTTCAAAACTCAAACTACCCGTGTAAAATATGGCTCGCAACAAAGTGTAGTAGTACTATTTAAAAAAAAGGCCGTCGTGCGTTCGGCCGGGATCAAACCCACAAAATGAGGTATACACTCCCGCGACCACTAGTAGTACTCGTTGGAGTACAACGCAACCTAGAATCGCCTTTTGTCGCTAGTAGTACGTACATTGTTCCTTACAAGAAACCACTAAAATGCCAAGAAACTACTACCACTTGCATACGTGGCAGACATAAGATAAGACTACCTTATCAACTATTGTACATGCTCTTACCAACAAAAATCCTCGAGTGACCTCCTACCTCCGGCCCATCCACCTAGTCATCCTCGGCCATGGGACGCAGGTACCGCCACCGGCACAAGGCGAGGTCAAAACCGCCGGTGGTGCAGAGCCCATGTTGCGGCAGCCCGGATGCCAGCTCCGTCCGGCGCTCGCGGCCGCTAGCTAGCCAAGATAGCTCCGTCCAGCTGCTTGTCTGCAAGGCTTGCTAGCTAGATTGGCACGGCAGCGCGGCGGCTTGCTCGCGCGCGCCGCGCTCAGGCCAGCCATCTAGCTCGAGCGAAGGCCAGCGCGGCGGCTTGCTCGCTCGTGAGTCACGCTCGGGCCAGCCTGCCAACCCGTGCAGAGGCCAGCGCGGCATCCGGCCTGTCCGGTGGAGCGGCGGCCAACTCGCTCATCACTGGCGCTACCGACGAACACGCATCAGTATTGTTTGAAGTAATGTTCAGGAAAAATAATGATTTGAGGGGGAATAACAGGATAGAAGGTCAGATGTGGGTCCCTCGTGTCAACGGTCAAAGAAAATGTGTTGGTTTAAGCTGCCTAGTCAGCACGGACGTGTGGGCCAACCCTGCCATAAATGGGTTTAAACAAACCTAATCGGTAGGAGTACTAGGTAGTAGTTTTTGGCGTGGATTACGAAATTTTGGGTATGTTTTTTGCTAGTTTTTGTACAATAGGTTCTTCCTAGGGCTGGTTGAAAGTGGTAGTTTTTTGTTAGATACTCTACATATTGTTAGTAGGAGTGAAAGTTAAGCTTTGGAAGCCAATAAACAAGGCTAGTTACATAGTGCATATGTGTACATGATTGAAAGTAAATATCAACCAGGAGTGACTAATATCTTGATGGAAAACTCGAAACTATGGAATACTAGGAAAAAAATGCATGGTTGGAAATACAAGCAATGTTCATGTCTGTTGCAACGAATCATAATTGGAATAATACTTATTCACAAACTTGGTACAAAACACTCTAATTTTGATATACATATGTTTCAATTAGAATATATTCCTTGGGCTACTTTGGTGAGGTCAGGGAGGGATGTGGTTGGATTTAAGATACTAATTATGGGTTTTTCTACAAATTGGTATAGAAGTGGGATGTTGGTGAGAAAAGGCAACAACTTACCTCACAATCGTTAAATGTAGATCTAATGGTCAGAAACGACGGATGGCAGACACACCAGCGTCACCAACTTAGTCTTGTGTAGGAGTACTAGCAAGATCCGTGCATTGCACGGAACATCAAGATGCATTTTTTTATAAAACACTTGTTGTGATTGACCCTTGCGGGAGTAATCCCATGTGTAAAAACTGATGATATCTCGAGAAATATGAGATAAGGTGAAGGGGAGTGAGGTGTAGTGGTGGTTGGTGGTCAGACTGAGCGGAGGCATGGGGATTGATGACGCCGGCAGCGGCCACCAGGCCAGTTTGTTACAGAGGCTTCCTTTCTTAATTGCTCAACAATGAGTTTTGTTGGAGATATGGATGAACGAGGGAAGGCCTTGTCTGCAAATGTGGAGAGGGGTGCGGGTATCTTTTAGTTCAATTTCCATCCGTCGGATATAGATCGGACGGTCTATATTGCAAGATGGCACACGTACCATCATCACCACCTCGGTTTTTTATAAGAGAAGAAATATAAGTATGGAGATACAAATGTATTATCAATACTTGCTTCCGTAAACTAGCATCTACATTCTATTCAACGCTTCGGCATGTGGGGCCTTAGCACAATGACTTCTCGACTCTGTAAAACAAAGATTTTCTCATCACCGACAAGGAGGGGGTGACGGCGGCGCGCTTTTTGGCTTGCTCTAGTCCTAGTAGTCATACTAGGTGGTCTAAGCACGTGTAGATTTATTCTTTTTCACGTCTCGTGTTCGCCGTACTGCCACGACTGTTGCTGAAAAGACGGTAAGTTATTCACGGGGAAACCCTTGATGAGCGTGTTTGCGAGAGAGAGAGAGAGAGAGAGAGAGAGAGAGAGAGAGACAGTGTGCGTGTATGATATGTTAGAGACTGAGGCAATGATAACAGATTCTTTGTGTCTATGTGTGTGGAGGATAGAGAGAGACATGTACATGGGGCTTTGTGTTGTGTAACGTGGAGACACATATACATAATTAGAGAGTGAGTGTGTGAGACACACATGCGGACATGGGGGGAGATGAGGATCCAGATAAATGGGTGTTTGTGCGTTTTTGTGTGTGTTTGTGCACGCGTTTGTGTGTGAGAGGGAGAGAGTGTACGTGGAGTAGAGAGACCACTGATGATGTAAACCTAGTATAAGGGAAGGGGGAATGGTGTGACATGTGTAGTAGCGGGATAGGGGTGTGAGAGCGAGAGAAAGAGAGAACTAGCAACGGAGAGAGAGAGAGGAAGAGAGGGGGCGAGAGGGGTCGTTCGTGTCCATAAATGGCGTATAGGTAGGAAGAAAATGTTGACGTTGTCCGAAATTGGCCTATGAACGGAGACGCAAATGAAGCGAGTCATCGTGTGTGTGATAGGGACTTCATGAGAGATCTAGAATAGATGGTGTAGAGAACAATGTGCGAAATCGAGAACGATTATACATTAGGGAGCTATGCAAAGAGTCACGACATATATGTATGCAGGGAAGGAGCTCGGGCGGGTCCGCATGTGGGAGAGATAGAAAGAGGAGAGTGGTGCACAAGGAGACAAAGTGTGCTTGTTTGCAGTGGGGGTGGTGTGTGAGGTGAGTGCGCGAGAACCTCATAACTAGGGAGATAGACGTTTGGGGGTGACGTTTTGTGTGTATGGGAAATATACACTCTACATAGTGCGTGTGCTTGGCTAGGAGAGATAGCGGGAGACCTGGAGAGGGAGGGAAGAGATGTGTGCATGCCCGAGAGACAAAGTGATAGAGACCTATGCTGGGGTCTGGACTTTACAAGAGAGAGGGGTGTTAATGTGCTCGTGTGTTGGTGTTTGGGGGAGAGAACGACTTCTCTATGTGTGTGTGTGTATGTGTGTGGTGGTTGTGGTGGGGGGGTTGACTTCAGATAAAGAGTGAGGTGTCTATATTTGAGGGACTTTAGCGTAATTGAGATATTGTGCACTCATGGTTGATCCATTTGTTTCACAGTTTGTACTATGAGATAACGATACTTTTGAACATGTGTGATATACCTTGATGTACCAGAATTACAAACCTAAGAATGGAAATTTGGAATTCGACTCCATCATTAGCTTTTATAATTCATTTAAATGGAGGTACATTTTTTAAGCCGGGATTTCGTGATTTCAAATTCATATATCAAACCTAGAGATATACACATACGTGCATGTTCAAACTTTATAATCATCCACTTTATTCATACACATACACATTTTTGCTCTTGTCATCATATTTAGGATAAACACATTTGGAATTTCATTTGAATTGGACCGTATGATGGTATTTGCTTGTAGTAGCTCAATGATATTTGAATTGAATGGACAATCTAAGTATCGAGTTGGAGACATTGATTTTCAAAACTTGCACATTTTTTTGCGTGCAAAACAAACAAATTGTCGGCCATGACATCATAGTCCGCCATATGAGAGCAGAATACTTGTAATTTTAGCCGCCAAAAGCTTTCAAACTTCCCGCTCACATCGAAATAACACGCGCCCGAAAGTTTAGCCCTACGATATTCCTGTTTTACCCCTGCCACATGAACGGAAAAGGGCTGCTTTCGTAACTCCATTGTTTTCCCCTCTTTGCCCCCAACATTCTTCCCCAGAGCCCCTCCCCTTCCCCTCCCCGACCCCCCCCCAACAACGGCAAGCCGCCGAATCTAGTCCTCCGCCATAGCGGATGACCTCACACCCCGCCGGATCTACCTTCCGCACCTTGGAACCCCCAACTGCAACCTCACCACTTCACCAGAGCCGCTTCAGCGACTGGCTTGTCCACCGCTCCAGATCTCCTTGACCGCCATCATGGTCCACCGCACCGGATCTGCTTAACCGGCGCCCTCCACCACAGCGTAGGCCCTTCACTAACTCCCTTGTCCGCCCCTTCGCTGGCCCTTCATACAAGCCCTCGTCCGACGCAACAGATCCGCCTCACCGAAAGCACTATACAATGCGCCCGCCGAAGCCTTCGTCCACTGCACCGAACCCGCTCCACGGACGCCATATTCAACTCCACCGTCCCTGCTCTACCGACGCTGCAGCCTCATCAGGTTATTTCGATTTGTACTCCTTCGATTTTTCTCTTTATCATGTGTCTGTTCACTTACCACAGATGAGCTTTCTTGTATGTCGACAGGCGCCGTAACCGTAGCACCGGAGCAGCTTCAGCGACAGCGACAGCCGGCCCAAACTCAACCGCAACACGGGCACCATCAACGATCCTTAGCTATCAAGTATGACAACGATACCCATACGCCGCCGAGAATTAGGTACTATTATCCCACGGCCGGCGCCTACGTTCACTTTCCTAGCATAAGCACCGCACCTTTGAATTTCTTCAGGGCATCATTCAGTTTTTCATGAGACGCGTTATTCTGCTTGCACCTGTAGGGCCATACTTCTGGCAGTGAACATGTTACATGTGTTAAATTACATACAAGTGCACATGTAGTTAATATACTTTAGTTTTGTTCTGGTGCCACATGTTGGTTCCATCAGACTGCTTAATGTTCTCTATGCTTAATTACACATTAGCAAACTAGCATGTGGTTCCACTGCTTTTTGTTTGTTTTACCCTACATTTTCTGATGCTAGCTATTACATCACTGCTCCGAGCCTCTGTTCATTACTTGTTTGTGTGTTCTTGATCTTCCCAAGTTGCATGACTAATTTGATGCTTCTATTAATTATTGAGCTGCCAACCCCATCAAGCAAAATATTTGTTCTTTTGGTGCTGGCACCTCGAACAAGCATAAAAATAGAGGGAAGCAGATATATTGTCGTGTATGCACACACCCTTCTTTCATTAGTTTAGATGAACCATTGATGATCAATTCGGACCAGTGCATGCGACTAAAAATAATTTTACCTAAATAGATGGTGCAAAATAATCTACAACAACTAGATTTGCAACCACGGGATGCTGACGATATCTTCAAAGAACATTGCAACAGCAGCTAGGCTTCACATCAACATATGGTAAGCCAGTGTGTTTTAGTACGTGTTAAATGTAATGCAAGTGGGCTGCTTTCTTGGCTTGTGCCCTCAACGTGTAATCCTACCGAATTACAAATAGTTCAGTTGTCTGCTTTGCTGTATTGCTTGATTCGAATGCTTGTTTGTTTTTACGTTATACCTGAGTTGGCCAATATGTCAGTAGTGCCTGCTGTACTATCGTAAAGAAATGCATGCCTATTTCATTTGAGTCCTAAACTTTTCCTCTCAACTTCATCACAAGACTGTCTTCGTAGTTTATATGAGGCCACACTGTTAAGTGCTTTCTCAGATTATTTCAACTGCTTAGATGCCTTGGCAACTTAAATATAGCGGTTGTACACTCCCTTTCAACTTTCATCTTACCATTTTAATTTCTTTTCGGCTGATGCTGCTTCAAACCATTTAAATATAGTTTGCCATGCTCTGCAATAATTTGTCCGTCGTTTATCATGTAAGCTTACTGCCTGGATCATACAATAACTATCTCTTACTTATGTCCAGCAGAAACCTTTCAGGATGCCGTTCACACTAGGACACAATGTACAACCCCAGAATCTATTTGTGGAAGCAGTGCGCCATCCATGTTACCAGATGGTAGCAGTTCAGAGGCAACACCGCCGGAGACCAATCTGAGCACAAATATTATAGTGCTTGAGGCTCTACTAAAGGCAGAAAGAGATGGTGTGGCTGCCATGAATGAGGTAATCTTTATCTTGAGGCTGGAAACTACGAAATTAGTGGCATGCATTATGCAAGCAACCCAAGAATTGGAGGAAGTAAGAATGTTGCATTTGAAGACGGAGGAGGTCCTGCTGTTTCTGCTATCTGAAGCCCAAGGTAATCCCGGTTCTTCTTTAGATACCAGTTGAAATTGTCATTAGATTATGGTGCTTGCATGTTGTGTCATGTCTCTGAATGGATTATGTTGCAAGACCCCCTATGTTGTCCGAAATTCCATGTTGTCCATGTGTTGTAATGATCCGAATTTTTTACGCGAGGTAATCCTCAATACTTGTATGATTGAAATAAGGTGAACTGTTTTTCGTGTGAGCATATTGTATTGGATGAAATAACTTTTTGAATCAGAGTGTATCCAACCTACTGAATTCGAAGATCACGACATTTCTAAATAATAATCATATATAAAGGTGGAATAAATCTTTGTTGTGGTTTTGAAGAAATAAATATCTGTGGATATTCGTAATGGAATACAAACTGGATTTGAATTTAGTTTGCCAGGTCCCAGGGGAAACGTGAATGCTAATTCTCCCAAGTTTTGAACGAAGCGGCTAAACACACACTATAATTTGTGGGCTGCCCGAAGCAAGTGTTTGCGAGATGAAAATTACTGTCTACCCCTGACACTTGACATCCTTATCGATCGGAGTTACACTGCTGTGATAGGGGTAGACCAGTAACTTCAGTCAGACGTGACACGGCGGCCTCTGAGGCCATTCAGACATGGTGGGCGCCAAATGTGGGCGGTAAAACACATTTTATTCAAGCTCGTCCGAAAGACATGTGTCTCTTCCTCCATTTCCCCATTCATACACGGTGGGCGGCAAAACAAACTCTCCTCGTCCAAAATCGATGTAGGCTAATATTTTAAATAGGGGCAAATGTCTAACTTCCATCAGATGTGACACAACCGTCCTACCTGTCAGCCCCGTTCATACACCATGGGCGCCAACCGTGGGCGGCAAAACACCCTCTCCTCGCCTGAAATAGTTACCGGCAAATATTTGGGAGATGCAAATTACCGTCCTATCCCCAACCGACGAGATGTCTGAAATTTTAAACGGGGGATAAGTTTATAACATTCCCCCATTTCAGAGAAGCGTGTCCCAAAGTTTGAGATCGCCCCCCTCCCCTCCATTTCCCCATTCATACATCGTCGGCGGCACGACAACCTCCGCACTGCGGCCAGCCTCCTCCGTCCGCCACCCCATCCTCCACCTTGCCGGAGCCGCTACCCCTACCCCTTCGTCCACTGCAAGAGATGGATGTCTCTCATCCACGGCGCTGGACCAGGATCATTTCATCGCCTCCTCTCGCTTTATCGGCACCATCGTCCACCTTGCCGTTGCCGCTCCTACGACCGCCTTGTCCACGGCAACAAGATATATCCCCCGACCCGGCCGTCTACCATCTAAAGTATTCTTCCCCGCCGCCGACAACCATCGCACCCACAACACCCTCAACATATCAGCATAGGCCTACACGGCGTCGCAAGAGAGGTGGTAATCTTCCATATGTGCTTAAGTTATTGATCTCACCCGGAAAATAGATCGTAATTTGTTTACTGTACTTTTCTTGTCCGTGCCAAATCATCGTGGCTAGTTGAAAGCTAACATTGGTTGCGAAGTAGCTTTGTCCGGTTTGCACCTTCAGATCCGCCATGGCACGGGCACTATACTCATAAAGCTTATGGTTTCCCCCCCTTATATTCACTACCATCATTGTAGGTGCTTCGTGTCGTGCTAGCACTGCTCCTCAAGACCTCAACCCAAAGCTTACGTGTTGAAATACGAATCTGATATGATGCTCATATCACTAAAACAGAGAATGTTTAATTGTTCACCTAATGTTCCTATATTCGTTTCAAAAAGCATGTGCGCCACCCACTGGTCCAGCTAGTTCCACTTTCCTGATTTTTCTCTTGATGCTTAGGGTTTTCCCCTTTTATCTACTCTACTATGATCTCTGTAAGTGCTTTCTGTCGTACTAGCATTACTCCACCCTTCAAGCTAAACAACACAACACTCAGAATTCGAAAGCTTAGTTGTTCAAATATGATTGTGATATGATACTAATATTAGTTAGCCGACACATTTAATTGGTTAGCTAAAGGTCCCACTTGAGTTTCCAAATGCATGTCGCGACATATAGAGAGATAGCATAATTGCATTTCTTTGTCACTTGTTGACCGTACTTTTTGTCCATACCAAATCTTAGTTGATATTTCAAAGCAAACATCGGTTGCTAACTACCCTTTGCACGGTTTGCAGCTTCAGATCTGCCATCCCACTGCCACAGTCAACACTGTACTGATCATGCTTATGTTTTCCCCATTTTATGATGACCACAATCAGCCTACGTGGTTCGTGTCGTAATAGCACTGCTCCACCCATCGAGCTAAACACGCTTAGTTGTACAAATTCATATATGATATTATTGCTGATATTAGTAAAACTGAGAGATGTTTAATTGGTTAGCTAAATGTTCCTACTTTAGTTTCGAAATGCATGTGAGCCACATATGGAGAGACCGGAATGAATAGTATTTCTCTGTGCGCTCTAGTTCATCATGGGTGGCCAACCGACATTGTATTGAAACACTTGTAATATCTTCAATCTGCTTGCTCTTCTGCTCTTCTTTAAGATGATACTCTTATCTTGCGGTCGACTGGTCAGGTCGAGTTGTTCTCCCTTAGTATATTTTGAATCTGTCAGGTCATGTCGACTTGTTCTTCTTTACTATATGTTCAAGCTATCATCTGCGAAGTGTCATCACTTCTGGAGCTCTCATATTTTGAGTAGTAGGCCACATTATATTAATGCACATAACAAATTACAGCATGCATGGCATCTTTTAAAAGAATTGCAGAGATAGCACAAAGGGGTTTACAGGGAGGCAGTATTGGATTCGAATCACTTCTGCATTACAAAGAAAATCTCACTTGTTTTTATGTTTTCATGCATGTTAGATATTGAACATTATCAAAATGAACATGAGAATGGGCGCACGAGAGGAATATTGCGGAACGATCCACTGGCTAACAAACTTGGCATGGTGGAGGATGGCCTATCTTATTCACCCATCAAGGTGCTTGCTCTAACTTTGCAAAGTTGTATTGGTCGCACATATTTTGCATCTGACCCCTTGCATTTCTTCTACTTTGTTACACCATCTGCTTAGTTTAAGCATCATATATGAGTATATGCCATAACTATCCATTTTCTGTACCTATTCCATGTGTCGTCACTCTATGTTTTTCCAGTCAAATGTTGTTCTTTCGTGATAGATGTCCAAAAGGAAGAGGGTGAGTGCAGATCCTCAAGGAGTACAGACTAGCTATTTGGAAAAGGTAGTGGTACCTGTTAAATCAGATAGATCAGCAGCCCCAGAAAACACAGGCCCAACTGTACCACACTTTACCCCTACTCCAGTGGCCAAACCCCTATTAGAACTGCTGGGAGCCCAGCGTCAGGTACTGTCTATGATATCAATTCAACATTTGAACTCCTAAATTTCTGCTCGTGCCTTACCTCCTCTCTTGTATGAAAACTAATTTCAGATGAATCTCCTTGCTCAAAGGATCATACGATCTCAAAAAAAAATGGGCTCTGCATTGCTCTTGTCAGTACCTCTCTCCCTTTTGCCTCGTAACACTGTACTTAATTAATTTCTATTTGATTATGTATCATCAGTCTGCACCTGAGCTTCATTATCCTCTGTTTCTTCCAATACTATTTGATCTATATTTACTCTTTGCAAAATGTAGAATAATGGCAACGCTTATAAAGAATTTTCTTTGGGGAATTTATTGAATTATCCTTCCATCAACATGGAGAAGGGCTTTGTCCAGCCCGTGTTAACATGTAATGTAAGTTCATCCTTCTCAAGCCTTCAAAGTTTGTTCTAGTATAGATTTGGATAGGCATCATTGCCTCCACTGCTGTTTGCTTTGCTGTTTACATTTGATTGGATGTTTGCAACAACTACCAGTTTCAAATTGTAGTTGTAAAAACATGTTCCTTATGCAGAATAGATCCATTTATTTTCTTATATAATTGTGAAACTTGTTACGTGTCTCCTTGTTTATCTTTCAGAGTCGTATCTCTTACGCCAGGCAGAACTTTAGGGAAGATAGTGAGCCAAACCATCTTGAGGACAGCGAGATGACCCCAAGGTCCTGTCTTGATGAAGACAGTGAGTTGAAGCTACTCACCAGCAGGTGTGTGACAACCTCTGTGCAGTCGCTGCCTCTATCAGTTCGACTTGAAGTCAAAGATGCAATAAAGATGTCAGAGGACTGCCATGCGCACCATCATGCCTTAAATCTAGTGTTGATGCATCTATCGTTGACACAACTGAGGTCTACTCAGCTTCTTCAGCTATTTGGGGGGCTCGATCTGGCCAGGCCTAGTGCCTTCTAAAGTGCTCTCGGTTTTGTATATTCTTTTGTCGGCGCATTTATTTGCACTGGTGGCGAACTTTGATGCCCAGTGGATGTAATATGTGTGATAGCCGTGATAGCCTAGCGTAAGTTGCTTTCTTATTTATTTCTTTGTTGTCCTGTTTATTTGTTTGCTTGTAGTCATTGCAGTTCTTTTTTCGCGGTTTGCCAGTGGCTGCAATAACCTATTTTTTAAAACTAGGCCACAATAACCATGGGCTAATATTTACTATAGTGACACTGGGCCTCCTACGGGCCATAGAAACAGTGGGCCTTCTACGGGCCATAGAAACAGTGGGCCTTCTATGGTCCGTAGAAACAATGGGCCTTCTACGGGCCGTAGAAACAATGGGCCTTCTACGGGCCGTATCATCAATGGGCCTTATACGGGCAGTATGATCGATTGTCCAAACATGGGCCAATAACAGGCCGCATTATGGCTGTAAACGGGCTAGAGTTGGAATCGTCCGTTCATGGGCCGACCATAACGGGCCATCATTAATAGGCCGTATTTCATGACGCTATGAAAATGGCCCAACGTGTTAACGGACCACAAACGGGCCGACTGTAACCACGGGCTGAATTTGGCCCATAAGCAGAAAATGAACAGTAACGGGCCATAAGTAAACGAATGCTGGAAATGAGCCCAAGAATAAATGGGCTTTGAGAAGGCCGAAAGATAACATGGGCTGGAAACGGCCCAACGGAATAACGGGCCCTTAATGGGTATAAAGCGATACACTGTTCATTACGGGCCAGTTTCACCACGGGCCGTTAATGGGTGTAAAGTAAAACACTGTTCATTACGGGCCAGTTTCACCACGGGCCATTAATAGGCCAAAAGTTACATAGGGCCTCATATGGCCCGAAAGACATCATGGGCCATACATGGGCCAGAAGTGAAAACGGGCTGGAATCATTTTGGGTGGCCCAGATGATGCTACTGGGCCTAATTTGGGTAGGGCGTAACGGGCATTGGGTTAGCGGGCTGTAAATGGGCTATATGCGAACAGGCCGTTAACAGGCTTTACATGGGCCGGCCCACCACCTTTTGACCAAGTCAAACGGGCCAGCCTTTTCACAAGAATGGGCCTCTGTTGGGCCGTGCCACGTGTCGACGTATCATAGGCGCCTTCTGTCCAATGAGTGGATGACATCTGTCCCAACGGTGAGCCAACACGTGTTTCCTCCAGCCAATGATGATTTTACACGTGGAAAATCCCCATTGGTCGGGGCTGTTAACGGGTTATCGGATCCAAAACCCGACCCGATAGCTTAACGGCGTTCCGTTACGGTGGATGCCATGTGTCGGTCACCCTTGATGAAAGCACTTCTGTGACGCGTGATTTATCGTCATGGAAGTGGACACTTCCATGATGATAATTTTGGTAATGTCATGGAACACTTCTACGACAGCATAGGTATGACTATGTTGATTCTGTCATAAATTTGTCATGAATGTACATGCATGACAAAAAACGCGACCTACTGTGACAAACACGTATCATCACGGAAGTGTATTTTTTTTGTAGTGCGGGCGGGTCCCTTCAGCTTAAGGGGAAGATACTTGATGGCGTGTAGGTCGTCTCCGCGGGCCATGTGAATATGGAGAAGGAAATCTTCAATCCATACTACGGGGTCTGTTGTGCCAACATATGATTCGATGTTTACGAGTTTGAACCCTTCTGGGAATTCGTGATCCATCACTTCATCGGTGAACCAGAGGGGGTGTGCGGCGCCTCTGTGCCGGGCTATATGGCTACGCAGTTCGAATTGGTCTGCATGGCTGTGTTCTGCCCAGTCGGACTTGTTTATGGTGTATCCGTCATGACGGTCATCATCGCGTGCTGGGGTGTGCCCCCTCTATCCGTAGATCGATCTTGGCTGTGCTGCTTTGTTTTCCAGTATATCTTGCAGGTCTTGCCTATTGCCCCGGGCCGTAGTTGTTGGTGTACTAGAGTAGGGGTACCCTAGTATCCCGAACTTGTGCTCGGGCAGTCGCAGCACCCCGCGGCAAGGCTTGCCGGGTGACCGCCAAGGTCCTCCGTGGTTCCTTTTGGAGCCATTCAAGAACAAAGTATTCAAGCCAAGGAGACAAGGCCCCGACAAGAGGATCTTGCCGGGAAGGCCAACCAAGGCATCTCAAGAAACTTGCCGCGACGCGCCACGCGTCCCGGCAAGGCCCGGTGATCGACAAGCTTCCGGACGCGACAAGACAACAACCGCGGCAAGGCACTTGCCGCGGCAAGCTACCACTCTGTGCCCGCGCTCCAGCACATCCACCAATGTGTCGCCCTGAGACCTTTCCAGGCGCGTGTGGCAAGAGGTTGTGCAGCCAGCGGTGCGAGGTGGCAAGCGACGCTGACAAGATTGCCATCGTGGCAAGCGGTGGCGCCCCTGACGGTCCTTTTTTGCACTGTTTGGGCGATGCAGACGGGCATTTAATGCCTTTGTCCCCTGTCGTCAGGGTTAGGTATGGCGCACTGCACAAGTAGTTGTACCAACCGCAGTCCCTTTCCATTTTTACCCTTGTCTACGTTGCCACCTGTCGGTGACCCCTTGAGCATATAAAAGGAGGCCCATGCGCAACGTAGAGGGGGGTTCGAAGCCAGAAAACACTCACGCTCGATCTCGTTAGCAGCTAGTGTGTACTGTAGAATTCAGCGCTCCCGAGCAAGAACTCAATATACTCAGACATGCATTATCTCTCCGGAGAGCTCCGAAGCTGGGTAAATCGCTTGTGTGCTTCGCCTTGATCTGCTCTTCACGCGATCTCCGCCCCCCGCCGAACCGAAAGGGGCTCGGTCCGCCGGCCCCATAGGTGTCCGTGGATCAGTCTCCCACGATAGTAGTGTATTGGCGTGGGGGTGCAGGCTGGTATTCGGGCTGATACGCCATTTTATCCCGACCGTGGGGTGGCCGGTCAGCCGTGTGGCGCTCGAGTTCGTATTCCTTGGCTGCCAGGACCTCAGTCCACCTATATGTGAGCAGGTCTTGATCAGCTTGGAGTTGCTGCTGCTTCTTTTTCAAGCTCCTCGCAGTGGCCATAAGCCTATGCTTGAAGAGCTCCTGCTCCACGGGATCCTCAGGCACTCCGAACTCATTGTCGCCAAGGCTAATCTCGTCTTCGGAGGGGGGCATGTAGTTGTCCTCCTCCAGATATCCGTCCATCACCTATTCGTCTGGGCTGACCTGCTCAACCTCCTGCTCGGCCTGCTCGAAGGTGGGCTGATCAGGGTTGTATTCCTCTTTGACACCATCCGGATTGTTTTCGTCTCCTGGGCCGGTATTGTTGTGGCGGGGCTTGGAGCGGCGCCGACGATGCCCATGCTTTTGTTTTTCTCCCTGAGGGGTTATCCTCCGTTGCCTCATCACCATTAGTTTCCATTGGAGTGTCCACCATATATATATCGTATGAGGAGGTGGCTGTCCATCGCCCTGTGAGAGGTGGTTCCTGTACTTCTCCTACATCGTCGTCCATACCGTTGATGTCTTCGGAGTTGAAGTCAAGCACGTCGGTTAGATCATCGACCATGGAAATGAAGTGGGTGGTGGGTGGGCAGCGAATTCCTTCGTTGCCTGCTTCCCACTCGAGCCGGACATAGTTCGGCCAAGAGCCTCCTGACAAACAGACAGACTTTAATGTGTTCGTCATGTCGCCAAAGGGAGAGTGCTGGAAGATATCCGCTGCGGTAAACTCCATTACTTGGGCCCAACCTGGCTCGGCTGGCTCGAGAGCGCGCGGACTGGAACCAATAACCGGATATGAGTCCGGAGGTCCGGAGTCACAGGCTTCCACAGAGGTGAGACCTGTGTTCGGATCCACCGCCGATGAGTGTGCAGCCTGCGGGGCGGGGTCCATCCCTCCGTCCTTAGGCAACACAACCTGCTCCGGATTTAGGTTCGGAGCTACAACAGGGGTGATATCCTGAGCATTGTCCGACAACAGGTCTAAGTCGTGCTCATCGTGACTGTCCGGTGCTCCTGGCACAAGCCCGAATCTGTTGAAGATCAAGTGTTCGCGAATGTCCGCCATGTAGTTCAGGTTCCTGAACCTGATCTGGTGGCCAGGGGCGTAGCTGTCGATCTGCTCCAGATGTCCAAGCGAATTAGCCCGCAGTGCGAAGCCGCCAAACACAAAGATCTGTCCGGGGAGAAAAGTTTCACCCTGGACCGCGTCGTTTATGATGATTGAAGGAGCCATCGAGCCCTGCAGCAACGACACAGAGGAACTCTCAATGAAAGCACCAATGTCGGTGTCAAAACCGGCGGATCTCGGGTAGGGGGTCCCGATCTGTGCGTCTTAGGCTGATGGTAACAGGAAGCAAGGGACACAGTGTTTACCCAGATTTGGGCCCTCTCGATGGAGGTAAAACCCTACTTCCTGCTTGATTAATATTGACAATATGAGTTGTACAAGAGTAGATCTACCATGAGATCGTAGATGCTAAACCCTAGGAGCTAGCCTATGATGATTATGATTGTAGTTGTGATTGGCCTTCTAAGGACCAACCTCTCCGGTTTATATAGACATCGGAGAGGGCTAGGGTTTACACGTAGTCGGTTACAAGGAAGGAAATACAATATCTGGATCGCTAAGCTTGTCTTCCACGCAAAGGAGAGTCCCATCCGGACACGGGACGGAGTCTTGAGTCTTGTATCTTCACGCTCCAATAGTCCGGACGATGTATATAGTCCGGCTGTCCGGATACCCTCTAATCCAGGACTCCGTCAGGCTGCACCGACCAAGAAGAAGCAGCTCTTCACTCAGGACAAGGCGGAGACCAAGCAGGTGCCAGTTGAGGAAGATGGGTCCTCGGGAGCCACCTTCACCACAGGTGCCAACCTCGACCCCGACCAAGAGGAGGCGTTGGTGAGGTTCTTGCGCTCGAACAAGGAGGTGTTCGCGTGGGAACCCAAGTAGCTAGCGGGCGTCCCAAGGGAGGTGATTGAGCATCACCTGAATGTGTGCCCCAATGTACGCCCTATGAAGCAGAAAGCGAGGTGGCAGTCCACCGAGAAGCAGGCCTTCATCGTCCAAGAAACCCGCAAGCTAGAGGCAGCATGTGTTATTCGCAAGGTTCGCTACACTGAATGGCTGGCAAACCCCGTTGTCGTGTCAAAAAAGGGAGGAAAGGAGTGCATGTGCATCGACTTCACCAACCTCAACAAGGCCTGCCCTCAAGATCCGTTCCCGCTCCCCCGCATCGACCATATTTTTGACTCCACCACCGAGTGCGACCTGCTGTGTTTCCTGGATGCGTTTTCGGGTTATCACCAAATCAAGATGGCGGTGGAAGACGTGGAGAAGACAGCCTTCCTGACCCCATGTGGGGTGTACTGCTACACTTGCATGCCATTCGGGTTGCGCAACGTGGGCGCGATCTTCCAGCGGTTGATGCACATTGCCTTAGGCCGGCAGCTTGGGAGAAACGCCGAGGCTTACGTCGACGACATTATGGTGAAATCCTGGGAGGCAAGAACCATGATCCAGGATTTGGAGGAGACCTTCACGAGTCTTCGCCAGGTAGACCTGCGACTCAACCCGGAGAAGTGTCTGTTCGGCGTCCCTTCTGGCAAGCTGTTGGGCTTCCTCGTGTCCCACAGGGGGATCGAGGCCAACCCAGAAAAGGTCAAGGCAATTGAAGACATGAGTCCACCGTAGACCCTCAGAGAAATGCAGAAGCTCGCCGACCGCGTGACCGTGTTAGGACACTTTATCTCAAAACTGGGGGAGTGTGCCCTGCCATTCTTCAAGCTGATGAAGAAGAAGGGCCCGTTTAAGTGGACACAGGAGGATGAGCAAGTGTTTCAAGACCTCAAGAAATATTTGACCAGCCCTCCGGTTATGGTGGCACCGCGCCCTCTCAAGTCCCTGGTGCTCTACCTTGCCGCCACTCCCTACTCCGCTAGCGCAGCCCTGGTGGCTGTTCGGGAGGAACACCAGGCTAAGGCCACGTCACGCCTAGCCACGACCTCAACCGAGGCGACACAAGACTAGGAAGGCCCCACGAGGACCACGATAGCGGCAGCAGGGGACCAAGCTCAGCAGGTAGACACCCCCAGGACTTAAGAGTCCGCACCAAGCAACCAGGCGCTGGTGGCTCCATCGTCTCAGGAAACGCCTCAACCTCCAGAGGACACAGGCCACATCAGCACACCCACCCTAGTCGAGCATCCGGTGTACTTCGTCAGCACGGTGTTGCGGGATGCAAGGGCACGGTACCCCATTCCTCAGAAGCTCTTACTCGCGCTTTTGGTGGCCTGACGTCAGTTGCAGCACTACTTTCAAGGTCACCCCATCAAGGTCGTCTCGGCCTACCCATTGGAAAGGGTACTCAAGAGCCCTACCTCCGCTAGGAGGGTCGCCGAATGGAACATCGAGCTACAGCCGTTTCAGTTGGAGTTCAGCACAACCAGGGTCCTCAAGGGAGAAGCGCTTGCTGATTTCGTGGCAGAATGGATGGAGGAACCCGGGCTCAAGGCAGGCGAGAATCGGTCTCTCTCCTAAGGAAGTGAGGCACCAGATGGCTGGGTTATGTACTTCGATCGTGCATTCTCACGGCAGGGCGCGGGGGCTGGTGCGGTGCTTATATCCCCCACTCAGTACAAGCTCTACTACGCTGTACAGCTCTGTTTCTAGCAGGGCAAGAAGGTCTCCAACAACATAGCATAATATGAGGGCCTCATAGCAGGCCTGAAAGCTGCAATAGCGCTGGGAGTGAAGCGCCTCATCATCAAGTGCGATTCACAACTCCTCATCAACTTCTCCAACAAGGTGTATGAGCCAAAGGACAAGCACGTGGAAGCATATCTTGCGGAAGTGCGCAAGATGGAGAAGGCATTCTGGGGGCTGGAATTACAGCACGTGCCCCGCGGCACCAACCAAGAGGATGATGACATCGCCAAGAGGGCGTCCAGACGGCTACCTCGTGCTTCTTAGGAACCTGGCGTGTTCGAGGAACGACTCTTCACACTACTAGGGAAAACCTTATACACAGAAATTTAGCAACAGCGCGGGTCAAAAAAGGGCGCTTGTGCTAGAGAGCAGTAGCGATGGAAGAAAAACCGCGCTACAGATACAACCTTAGCAGTAGCACGTGTAGTGGAAAAAGCGCTACTACTAATATTCCCATTGCTAGAATGATAGGCTACGCATAGCAGTAGCGGGCTTGGAAGAAATGCGCTACTGCTAGGGCATAAGTAGCAGCGCATTTCCTAAGAAGAGCGCTACTACTAACGGAAATAAAATAAGACGAAAAACAAATAGAAAAGTAAATGAAAATGAAAGAAATAGAAAAAGGAGAAAGGAAAAAATAAAATGTAAAGAAAAATAAATGAAAAAGCGAAAAAAGGAGGAAGGAATAACAGTAGCGTGTGTTTGTAAGAGGCGCTATAGCTAACGTAGCTGCAGCGCGTGTCATAGACCCCTGCTATAGAAACAGAAAACGAAATTAAAAATGGAAGAAAATTACATAGCTATAGCAGCAGGGTGTTTTGTAAAAACCGCTATAGCTATCTTAGCTATAGTGCGTTTACCAAACGCGCTACCGCTAAGTTTGACTTAACCAAAAAACCGTTTCCTGCCCGCCACCACTTCTCCCCCAAATCCCTCAACCCACCCCGCGCCCCGCCGTCGCCCCGATTCGCTGTCGCCCCACTTCGCCGCCGTCCCCTGCCGACGTGGACGCCACCAGAGCCGTGCACCCTCGACGCCACCGGAGCCGCCCCCAATGCCACGGAGCAGCGCAGCCTCGTCAACGCCACCGGAGCCGCCGTCGACACCACCGGATCCTTCCTCGCCACAACTGCCTCCCTCGCCGTCAACGGAGACGCCCTTGCCTCCCTCGCCGTCACCGGAGACGCCCCTGCCTCCCTCGCCACCACTGCCTCCGTCGCCACCACCGGAGCCATCCTCTATAAGCCCCCATCCCTCCTCTCTCTCTCATGCATAGGTTAGCTAGTTTAATTAGGTTAATTATCTAGGTTAGGGCAAAAATTTAGTTAGGGCTTTGAGAGAGAAGTAGTTAGGTTAACTAGTTTAATTAGATTAATTATCTAGGTTAGTGCAAAAATTTAGTTAGGGCTTTGACAGAGAACTAGTAAGGTTAACTAGTTTAATTAGGTTAATTATCTAGGTTAATTAGTGCAAAATTTTATTTTGGGCTTTGACAGAGAACTAGCTGCGTTAACTAGTTTAATTAGGGTTAATTATCTAGGTAAACTAGATTAACTAACTAGGTTAAATAGGTAGGTTAATTAGGTTCATTGGATTAACAAGCTAGCTTGAGTAGGTTGGCTAGGTTAGAGGAATTTTTTTATTTTAGAGCATTAGGTCAGAAGGGTTAGAGAAATGGAGTTCCTTTGCAATTTAATTGGGTTCTGTCCTAGGCAGAGAAGGGTTAGAGATAATAATGTGTGTTTGTGTGTGTGAGAGAGAGAGGAATAGCTAGATCGACATAATGTGGGTTCTGTCCTAGGCAGAGAAGTGTTTAGTGAGGTCATTTTGCAAAGGTTTTTAATTTTTGAAAAGACCACTATTTTTCAAGGAAAAGAATTTAGGCAAATTTTATTTTTCATTGAAGTGGTCATGTTATATCTTTTCATTGAAGTTGTTCGATTGTGCCCAAGTGGCTTTGTTGTTTCCAGGGAATGATGCTGAGTGGCCTATGTTTTGCCGGAATGTTGATTCATTTCTGTTCCGGCAAATTTCAGGTTCTCGATTTGTCTACCTTTTAGCAAAGGTCATGCCGAAATTTTCCGTGAATTTCGGCATGACTTGTGCAACAAACTAGGACATATCGAGTGCCTGGGATTTGCCGCACCAGGAAGGAGTCAACATTCCTGCAAAACAATAGGCCTTTTTATGTCATTATTCATTTTATTAGGTCTAGAATTAATTGACAAGATTTAATCATAGGAAACATGGCTAGCAACAATGAAGGACAGGGTTCTGGTGATTGCGATGACGTCTACCGGGCGGCAGACGATTTTTTAGCCTTACGGACGATCAACCGATGTTGTTGCTGGGCCCACCGGTGGCATCGGGGACTGAGACCGACACGCAGACCGGTGCTGAGACTGAGACCGGCGCTGAGATTCAAACCGGCATCGAGATCGGTGCTGAGACCGGTGCTGCCTCGGGGAGCGAAGCCGGTGTAGAGCCGAAAGCAAAGAGGCAACATGTTCCTAACAAACTCAGGACTACTAGACTTGTGGTCACGGAGGTGGACGACGGCAATTTTGAGCCAAAGGCGCCCGAGGAAGCACGCGCGTGGTACGGCAATCAAATAGGCTGCATCGTACGGACAACCGCCACCATCAATGATGAGAAACTACAAAAGATAGAAAATATGAGGAGCTCCCTCCTAAAGAAGTTTCACCAGATATTCTTGTTCCCGGGCCGGAATGAGAAGGATTATGAAGATCCATACGAGAACCCGACAATGAAGAAGATAAACAAACACGCCATGACCAAGTTTAGCGACGCGTTGGCCGCCTGGAAAACTCAAGTGAAAGCAAAGATCATTGACAAGAAGGAACCCTACTCTGAGATTGTAAAGGATAATCCAACAATCACGGAAGAGCAGTTTCAAATATTCAAGGAGGCTTGCGAGGCCGAAGCTGCCAAAAAAGAGTCTAAGTACATGAAGGGGCTTCAAGAGAGGAACATTGGGAGCCACCACCTCGGAAGCCGTGGTTATGGCGGAAAGAGGTCCAAATGGGCCAAGGAGGACGCGGAAGCCGCGAGTCTGGGCATCCCAGACCCCTTGGCAGATTTCACCGTCTCGCAGGAGCGTGACATCTTGAGGGACCGGCACTGTTGGGACCCAGTGAAGAAGGTTTACGAGACAACACCGGTCATTTCGGAGTTCATGAGACTGCTGGTAATTTTAGTTTCTGATCAATTCGACTGCACACGTTAGTCATATTTGTAAACGATCCTTGTGCCTTTTGCAGAGAGAGCAGCACCGGATTGCGGCCGAAAGCGACCGCCGTCTGAGGCATTGGCGAAGCCCAAGTGGGACACTCCATTCAACCGGGCGTTGAACATATTGAAGCGACAACCGGTGGATACTCGACCGTCGTATGGACGCGTGCACGGTGTCGGAGACGGCGCCACGTGGAAGAAGTACTACCGTGAGACCACGGAGGAGAGAAAGGAAAGACAAAGGTTAACTGAAGAAAACATCAACAAGAAGGTTGAGATTGCGGTTGAGAAGAAATCATCTCAGACAGTCGCAACAGCGGTAGCTGCCACAAAACAGGTGGTTGCAGATTTGTCTACTTCCTTGGTGACGGGCGTTTTCACTTGGACAAGGCAAAATCCAGAAAAAAATGCAGAGGACTTTCCCCTTGCTGACTTCTTGGGAGCACCTGCTCCCGCACCGGCTCCCGCACCTGCTCCCGCACCGGCTCCCGCACCGGCTACGGCACCGGCTCCTGCACCTGCTCCCCCACCTGCTCCCGCACCGACTCCCGCACCGGACGTGCTCGGTGGTGCCACGTCTTTGGCTGAGCTCGACGCCCTCACGGTATCTGTCACACCGGCCCCCTTCAATATATATGTATAATCTCCCGATTTCGTTGCCTTTCGGATGTCTCACGTCGCAGACTTCTCTTTGCAGGCCGACGAAACCCCGTGCACCATATTGTACACCATCGGCGAACAGAAGGTGGACGTGGGGAAGGCGACGATAATGGAGCCGAAGGAACCATTGTTCCACAGCCGGCCGATCCCCCCGAACGTCTTCAAGGTTTCTGTGGCCAGTGTCAAACCGGGCCACGAGAATTTGCCTCCTCTATTACTAGTGGGGGATGACGACGAGACCCCGTGGCGGCTTGGTGATTGTTGCAATTGGTGGGTCCTGTTGTGGCCAAAGAGTCTGCTTCGTCTGGAGGCGGCCGGGAGCACACCCACGAGCATGCAGCCTCATCAAGGTATGAACGTCAACACCCCACCTACCCAATTAGCGTCGGGTGTCGGGTTGGGTGATAGCGGACGGGGTAAGGAGGAAGCTCCATTAGTCGCTGATGACGTCGCCATGGATGAGGATGAGGATGACGATGGTGCTAAACAGTATGTCTATACTGGCGCCTCCTCAGGGTTTGAGCGTCATGAGTCGGTGCCTGAATTACCGTCTCAACGTATTATGGACGACCTTCCGGTAGTAAATAAGTCTAGGAAGAGAGCGAGGAAAGGCAAGAAGCTGATTCTATGATCCAGCCGCCTCAGCAGCCTCGGCTTCAGGACCGTATAGATATCCCCGATGCGGATAAATGGCATATCCCCGATCAACCAATCCTACCTGCAATAGTGCTACGGGCCAGATTCGGCGATCTAAGGAGACTTCATGATGATGTCCTGCGGGTAGAGAAAGGCCTCATCGCCTCGAAAGATCCAGGATACCCACTCTACGTGGTTAACATTCCGCGGCAAATGTCGTACGTCAACAGCTTCCCCGCGGATAAGTTCTTCCGCCGATTCGGTTACATATTCGACATGTTTCACGTGAAGAAGCTGGATTTTACGTTTGTCCGCCTTTATGCCTTGCACATGAACTACATCATTGGGGTTGAGCAGATATGTCATATCTGTGTCGCTGACCCGTACTACATGCACGAGGGCTTCTTGGGAGTCTACGCAGAGCACCGTGAATACGCGAGGGATTGCATTGTCAGTTTCATGCTCGCCAATAAGGACAAGGAGGCGATTCTCGTGCCTTATCATCCCGTGTAAGTCATCAGCGCTGCTATCCCTCCTTTGATTTCAATAATTCATTTGCACTGTGGAGGCTAATTTATTTGAGGTGTACTTATTTTGCGCAGCGGCGGGCGTGCCGTCCTCATCATCCTCTACCCCCGATTCTCCCACGCTCTTTACTTGGACTCGTCGAAGAACATTCACAAAAAGGATTACACCCACATCAAAGATGTTCTCGACATTGTTATTTTTTACTACCAAGCAAGGGGTGGAGAGGTTAGGGACAAGAAAAGAAGGGGCGGCAGGGTCGCCTTCAGCCATAAGACCGACTTCTGCTGCATCCAGCAACCGAACGATTCTCTTAATGATGGATTCTATGTCCTACACCACATGCTGGAGTACAGACGGGATCACCAGAACCTTCACATGTCACCTAGATCTGGCGATGCCCATATTCTCCGATGGGCAAAGGACATAGGAGATATCAAGGATCATCGACTTCGAGCTGAGTTCTATAACATCCAGCGTGAACTTGCCCAAATCATCATGAAGGAGGTCGTCGGAAAAACAGGGATGTTCTACGGAGAAGGACAAATGTCGCGGGAAGACGTCCGAACATGGATAGCCTCTCAGCATCTCGACATGAAGCCTTTCACTAAGCTCGAGGACTATCTCCCTGACATGGATGGATGGCACGACATGGTGGAGTGATTGTCGATATATGACAATGTGTCCGTTTAGTCCATACTTTCTGTATGACAAAACTTTGACTTATGCACGGTGAAACTTTATTTTTGATGTAATTAAACCGTCCTCCTCCTCGACTAGCGAAAATCACTCTAGTTAGGGCATTTTGGGTACGATGAACTTTGTTATTTATGCTTATGATATGTTGTTTCTATTTTTGCCAAGTTTGTCTCTTTCTGTTGCTCAACTATATATGTTGCATATCATCGACTCATGTGACGATGCAGGTGCATAGATCATAGATGGCAAAGAAGTGCTACACCAGGAGTATATATACGACAAGTGGCCGGAGTGTCAGGCCCAGGTGTACCGATTTCCGGTTTCCGAGCGACAGGCAGTAGTTAGTTTAGGTTCACACTAATGCGAGAGAGGGATACAAACTCATGTACTCAAAGTGATAGCTCTTCTCTCGTATATCATTGTTTAGATGGATGACGATGTATTTGCAAGTAATCGAGACTTGTATCGCTATTTTCGAGATTGATGACGAGAGACCACTTTGTGTTGGATGATGATTATGATGATGACATGATTTGATGAGACTAATTGTATGTATATGCTATGATTACATTTGTATGTGTATGATATGCTAAATATTATTGTATAAAGCCTATTCAAATACAATACAAATACAAAACAATATGCAGGAAAAAAACTAACAAAACTAGTAGTAGCGAGGGGGGGGGGGAATTTAGCAGTAGGCCAACTTACTAGTAGCGCTTCCCTGTAAACAGCGCTGCAGATAATATCAGTAGCGCCCTTTTCTAAAGAGCGCTACAGCTATTCATGTATAGCAGTAGCGTGGGACAACAGGCGCTACTGCTATACGTTAGCTGTAGCGCCTTATTAGTAGCGCCGGTCCCCGCGCTACTGAGAGGCCCAAAACCCGCGCTGCTGCTAGGCTATTCCCTAGTAGTGTCAAGCCATCGACGGCACCATCACTTTCGAGAACGGCACAACCACGAGTGGAACTCCCTCAGCCACTTGCCACAGGAGCCCCGGCCTGTGGCCCGACCTCAGGAGCGCGCCTACTCTTGGCGCTGGAGCCTCAAGAGGGATGGTGGACCACGAAATTCAAGGAATACCTGACGCAAGGGACACTACCGGAGAAACAGGAGGACGCGGAGCGCGTGGCCCGGTAGGCCACGGCCTACTACATCCAAGACGATGAGTTATACAGGAAGCGGCCGAATGAAGTTTCCTTACGTTGCATCTCCAGGGAACAGGGGAAGGAGCTTCCAGCCGACATACACGGTGGAGATTACGGGCACCACTCCTTGTCACGGACCCTCGTTGGCAAGGCATTTCGCAGCGGATTCTACTGGCCTACGGCACTCAATGACGCGACCGAGCTGGTGAAGTCCTGCGAAGCCTGCCAATTCCACGCCAAGCAGATCCATCAACCAGCTCAGGGCCTGCAGACCATCCCGCTTTCGTGGCCGTTTGCTGTCTGGGGGCTGGATATCTAGGGCCCGTTTCCTCGAGTGCCTGGGGGTTACCGCTACCTCTACGTCGCCATCGACAAGTTCACCAAGTGGGCGGAAGTGGAAGTCGTTCGCATCATCCCAGCCGGGTCCGCGGTCAAGTTCATCAAGGGCCTCGTGAGCCAGTTTGGGGTCCCTAACCGCATCATCACCGACAATGGTTCGCAGTTCACTAGCAACCTCTTCAAGACATATTGTGCTAACCTTGGAAAGCAGATCTGCTATGCTTCGATGGCGCATCCCTGGAGCAATGGCCAGGCCGAATGCGCCAACGTGGAGGTCCTGAGGGGCCTCAAGACCAGGACCTTCAAGAAGAAGCTGGAGGCCGGTGGCAGGGGCTAGTACAACGAGCTCCATTCCGTGCTATGGTCCATCCGCACAACCGCCACCAAGACAACGGGCGAGACCCCGTTCTTCCTCGTCTACAGAGGAGAAGCGGTTTTGCCTCACGAGGTCAGGCATCGCTCCGCGCGGGTCCTGGCGTTTGATGAGGTGCAGCAGGACGCCGCGCGGGGGATGGACCTCATGCTGGAGGAGGAACGCCGCCGTGAAGCCACGCTGCGGGCGGCAAGGTACCAGTAGGCGTTGCGGCGGTATCACTATCGCAACATCCGCCCCAAGATGGTCGAGGTTGGTGACCTTGTACTAAGGCGGGTGCTCTCCAGGGAAGGCCTGCATAAGCTTGCACCCAAGTGGGAGGGCCAGTTCAAGGTCGTCCATGTCTCCAGGCCTGGTGCCGCATGCTTGGAGACTCAGGAGGTGGTACCCATCCCGAACACCTGGAACATCCAGCACCACCAGAAGTTCTACCCCTGAAGAAAGGCCTAGTTCCTGTGAAGAAGGCCCGGTGCCTGTGAAGCTCGCTGCCTGGAGAAAGGCCCGGTGCCTGTGAAGAAGGCCCAGTGCCTGTGAAGCTCGCCGCCCATGACACTCTCACGTAATAATGAGTGGGGCTGCACACACCTCGGAGTCTCTAGAGTGCCGCCCTTGGGCCTCGGGGGCTCCCTCCCACGCCCAGTGGCAGCACTTAGCTCCGCGCTGGTGAGAAGACGTCGAAGACTAGACTAGGTGACGGACGTGGCTTTTCATTTGCTTTCCGCAGTTGGCTCATTCTTCCTTGTTTGAATCTTGATTAAAGTTGCTTCTGGTGTTCTTTGCCAGTTCTGTCTATCGTCTTCTACTCCTGTTCCCTGTTTTCAGGTCTTTGTCTAACTCGCTCTCTCTCTCTCGCAAGCCTTGCGAGGGGGCTGTGCGGGTGCCCTCGTGAGCCCTCCCTCTTCTGATTTTCGCGAGCCTCTCTCATTCGATTTCGCAGCGGGAGCACCCCTCCCAGTCGGTGCCCCTCGGGCATCGCGACACGAAGCGCCGGGCCATGACCGGCAACCCTCGCGACCAAGGTTTGAAAATGATTCTCCCCACGAATTTTTTGCAGCTCTTAATGCGCCCGGCGAGGCCTGAAGCAGGAACCTCGCGAGGCGGAAACTACATCAAACGTGCCAAGCTAAGTTGTTCCTATGCGCAGACGCATAACAACGACACCATAACACAGCACAAGAACCATAAATGCAGCACGATAATTAGGGGATCATAGTTTGTTGCACGCCCCCCACGGCGCCCCATACTTCTATCTCGATGCTGAAAAGAAGGAAAACAAAACAAAAGCAGAATGCGCCTTGCAACAGCTTGCGAGGAAGGATCTGCGTCGTCCTCCTGAGCTCAGTCAGACTCCACCTCGCGCTTCACCGGAGCGTGATGACGGCACGACCCGCTGCCGCCCTCGAAGCGGGCACGGCGGCGTGGTGGTTGATTGTGGCCACCGCTGGAGGAGCTGTCGCCGGAGGAGGAGCCGTTGAAGACCGACGAGCCGCGGTCGCCACCGAGAGCGGGTTCTTCTTTGCCCTCATTGCGACCGTCACCAAGACCGAGCACCTCGTCGCCATCGCTGTCTTCAGGGAAGCACCCAACAAGGCGGCCATCTTCTCCGAACACCCTCATGTGGAGGGTCGCGTCACCGTCATACTTGAAGTGGAGGGTGCACCGCCTGCCCAGACCACGCGCATGGGCAAACGTCTGCTAGCCCCGGGCCAGGGCTGCATTGCCAGCGACGGAGATCTCCACTACGGCCCAGGAGGACTTGCTGCAACAGCCGTCCGCCTGCAGCTAGAGCCCGCGTGGGCCAGCAGTCGACAGCTCGCCGACGAAGCAATGAGGGAGCTGAAGCCAATTGCCGGCTGGGTCATTTGACCACACGACAAACTCCGGCAGTACCTCCTCCGAGTGGAAGCGCGCCCGGGGAGGCCGCGAAGCCACATCATGCCTTCCCCCACCAACCGGGCTGCCTCGACATGGGAGGCTACCACCGCATGAAGGGCCACCGCTGCGACCACAGGAAGCCGCGGCAGGGGTCGCGGGATGCTTGCGAGAAAGACTGCGGCCGCGCTTGGGCGGAGGAGAGCCAGGCCCTTCCTGGCGAGCCTTCCCTTTCTCCACGGCCAAAAACCTCTTCACGGGCGCCATGGGGGCGCTGCAAGCAACAGGAGCGAGGAAGTAGAAGCAGGCAGAACAAGAAGGGATGGGCAAGGGGGCTCTCTCCCCTCGTCATTTATAGTCCTAGGAAGGCCAACCGTCGACCTCTACGATCGCAGGTAATGATGACTCTTTTTTGCATGCAGTAGGGACTCGTCAAATCGGGCGGTTGCGAGGCAGCATGGGGAAGCGGAGACGCCCACGTCCAATCAGTCGCCACGCGTCGACCAAGGCTGTAGGCTGTTGGGGCCTGCGGCGCTCTGCAATTGCCCTTTGGCTTTGCTGTGAAGCCAAGTCTGAGCCCGCCTTGGGCCCGGGGGCTACTGTGGGTGTTCTGGGAACGGGGGTCCCCAGACTTGCCTGCCTGCGGCCTGCTGTGTGGCTCAACCAGTGGCCCAGTACAACCCGTCTTCGTCAACCAAACACTCAAGACCCTCGCGAGGGGACGACACAAGGCCTTCTCAGGAGTGTCCTCACCAGGCAGGCTCGCGAGGAGGCGGAGAGATCAAGGCAAGGGGTAACTCACGAGGTTCCCATGACGATCAATACGAGGTGGGCTCCAGGCGGGCGCCAGCCCGCGAAGTGTCCTTGTTTCCTCTTTGGTGCAAAGGGGGGCAAGCACAGGCGCGGAGTACCGAGGCATCAGGCAAAGGTTTCCATATCGGTGCAACATGACCAGGACCAGCAGGACGGCAGGATGGAGGTCACCATGGAGCCTAAGACGACATCATCAGTAGCACCTTTGACAGGCGAAGACCACCTTTAGTCAAGATAGCTTGTACTAGCTGTCCCCTTTCAAAATTGTCGTTGTTGGATCCCTTCCCGCTCAATATTTGGGAAGAGGACCAGGGCCTCTATAAATAGAGCTAGCCACCACAGTAGAGAGGACGAAGTTAAGTTCATCTACACACCACACCAGCCCAAGAACACCTCTCCTCACGAGGCTGTTCTTCCCCTATATTGTTCATCATCAGCCCAAGAGGCAATCCACCACCACACACAGGAGTAGGGTATCACACCACAATGGTGGCCCGAACCTGTATAAATCTTGTGTCTCTTGTGCTGTGAGTTCATCGATCTAGCTTAGCGATCGCAGTGAGGCTGAGAGCGAGATTCCGTAGAAGGAAATCTTCATGCGCACCCCAGTGTTCCAACCTCGCGGGTTTTGCCGGAACCCGATATACGACAAACTTGAAAGGAGGCTATAGCTTTATTCATATCCATCAGGTTCAAAAAACCAATGAATTATTTAATTCACGGGTACATATGTTTAAGAATTTCATAAGCACCAAATAAAGAATGATGAAGCAGGGTTCTATACTTGTATTATTATACAGATGGTAAAGAAAGAGGTGACAGACATTCTGGTTGCTGGACAAGGTGAAGCGGAATGGCCCTATTGTGCTCTCCTGGATGTAGAAGGAACGCACGACTGTAGTCCAACCCCTTGTGATGGCCGACCGCCAATCATGTAGTTTGAGAGGTAATCTTGAGTAAACTGCTTCAGGATCCACTGCAAACGAAAAAAGATTCAGACATTGTCATCTAACACAACTCATTACGGGAAGTAAAAAGAAGGCTACAGGGTTCTTACTTACCATCCTACAGTTCACTGTTGTCTTGCATAAAGTGTAAAGAAATAGTTTGATTGACATCTTTTGACCCATTTTAATAACAATCTTTATCAGTTTCCTCACACTGGTACGCCTCGGTGCAATACAAACGGTTTTTAACCCCTTTCTATGACGACATTTGGAACTGCCGCCATGTGAGTGTAGGGGGTCCTTCCTACATGACCCAGAAACCGTCGGGGATATGCCCTCCTGGCACACACGCTCGGCAAAATGAGGCCGTGTGCGACCGGCGAGCGAGCAAATACGGTTATACGTACAGTAGTGCTAAAAAACAATTATACAGGCGAAATCATTTCCGGTCGTAAGTACATCCCACATAGTCAGCCCCCGCGAAAAGTTTTCGTTCGTATGTACATTCCACACATTCCATCCAAGGAATACATTTTTGTTAGTATGTACATCCCATACAGTTAATCCAAGAAGTACCAAACGTTTGCAATGCGCACAACATCACAAACAGTCAATAATTTAGAAGCGTGTGTGATAAGGTGACTATCACAAACATTTAATAAGAAGGAATTGTGTGTGATGCTATTGTTAGTTGCACACTTTTTTTGTTGGCTGATTGTGTGTGCAGTGGAGATTGATCGCACACGTTTTTTCCTGGCTGATCGTGTGTGCGGTGGAGATTGATCGCACATGTAGTGGATCCTAGAAACGTGTCTGATCTCCACGTATATCGCATGCCTTTCACTTTTGCAAACCGTGTGTAGTGTAATCCCTAATTAATCCCTAATTTAAAAATCACATTTTTTAATTTGAAAGTAGGCAATCACTTATTTCATATCCAACCAGGTTTATTACAAATATAGGTTCAACCACGAATGCATAATTTGATGCACAGGTACATATACTGAAGAACTACAGAAGCACCAAGTAAAGAATGATGAACCACAGTTGTACTAAAGACTGTAAAGAGAGAGGCGAAAGGCATTTTGGTTCCTGGAGAAGATGAAGCGGAATGCCCATATTGTGCCCTCCTCCATGCGCAATGCACGCACGATTCTAGGCCAACCACTTGTGATGGCTGCCCGTCAATCCTTCACTATCTTCATTACAACTTCTCGATGCTCATTGTAGTATGGATGAAATACTTTAAACTTCATTGGGTGTCCACCAATCATGTACTTTGCAAGGTAATTGTAAGTGAACTGCTTCGGGAACCACTGCGAACGAAAAAGATTCAGACATTGTTGTCTAACAACTCATTATGGGCAGTAAAAAGAGAAGGCTACAGAGTTTGTAGTTACCATCCTACAACTCACTTTTGTGTTGGATAGAGCATAAACAAATAATTTTCTTGCCACCATTCGTATCTTTTTGCTAATAATCCTTATCAGTTTCCTCACTTGATGCTTGTTCATGAATATATTATTGCCCCATACGCAAAAAGGTTCAATATGCATGGATCCTTGCCAAGGGCATATGTGCCTACAAGCAACAAGTCAATATTAGAAGCTATCAAGTGTCCAGGCCTGGATCTATATGCACTGCATTATGGAACAACGGGGGAGTACAAGCTGAGGGATGAAGCTAACCTCGGCGGAAAATGGTGGCCACTCCCGTTGTTGTCCTGCATAAGTAGTGGAAAGGCATGATAAGTACGACAACCTTAACATCAAATAAATATAGCAAAGGTAAACAATATCATCTCCAAATGATATCTTGAATGTGTTGCTTTCAGCATGCTGTTAAAGCATATATGAAATGGAAGGCAATATGTCGGATATCTGGTTCCCCCTACCGATCCATGTCCCAATGCCTCGCTCAGAATCTAAGCTGCGCGATGAACACAAGGGATGCAAGGTTTATACTGGTTTGGGCCACCATTGTGGTGTAATACCCTAATGCAGTGTGCGATGTGGTCGATTGCCTCCGGGGCTGATGATGAACAGTACGGAGGAAGAACAACCTCGCGAAAGGTGTTATTGAGCTAGTGTGGTGTTCTCGCAGGGAAGGATTCGATCGATCCCCTTCTACTGTGGTGGCTATCTCTATTTATAAATGCCCTGGTCCTCTTCCCAAATATTGAGCGGGAAGGGAGCCAACAACGGCCATTTTGAAGGGGAACAGCTAGGACAATTTATCCTGACTAAAGTTGGTCTTCGGCTGCCAAAGGCACTGGCGATGACGCCGTCTTGTGCTCCACGGTGGCCTTCGTCCTATCGCTCTGCTGGTCTTGGTCTCGTTGCACCGATATGGTAACCTTTGCTTGATGCCTCGGTACTCCGCTCCTGCGCTTGCCCCCTTTGCACCAAAGAGGAAACGAGGACACTGCGTAGGCTGGCGCCCTCCTGGCGCCCGCCTGGTGTTGATCGTCATGGCTTGCGTCACGAGCACCTCGCGAGGTACTCCTGCCTTGATCTCTCCGCCTCCTCGCGAGCCTACCTAGTGAGGCCGTCCCTGAGGAAGCCCTTCCGCCCAGCGCTTGGCACCTACTACTCGTTCTCCTATAACCTTGCGCTTGGCATCTCCAAAATATTAAGCTTGCGATTGGCTCTTCGCCTCTTCGGGAAGTCGAGCAATAATGGTAGTGCAGTATATATCGTTCTGGCTATATGAGACCAAATGAATTGTTGCACGTCCACCATGTGGGCGAGGGTCGAGGGGCGAGGGAGAGTGCTACTATATACGGAGCAAAATGAGTGACTGTACACTCTAAAATACGTCTATATACATCAGTGTTTGGAGTATGTACTAGTAGTTCATATTGAAATCTACTAAAGGACATATATATTCCAAACAATATGATATAATCTCTATAACCAAGATAGTAGGGACGAGGAGTAAACGGAGGGAGTAGTAAATTTTCTCCTCGTCCTGCGAGTCACCGCGCGCATGGGCGAGGGAGGAGCAAGCTTCACCTCATCCTGCGAGCCACCGCGCCCGTGGGTGGGGGAGACGACGTACTAAGCAAGCTTCTCCTTGTTCTGCGAGTTGACAGGACACATCAAAAGTACTCCAGTGTATAGAGCCTTGCCTCTAAGGTAGGCCCCACATGGTTTGCCTCTTTTTTTAATTTAACATAACGCGTCAAGTCGCAATTAGTTTGTTCACCCGTGGTAGACGATCCTCCCTCCACCAAGTGGACAACCAGTACACGTGCCAAATTACCATGTGGGATGCCTTTTTCATACAGAAATGAGCTCCACCGTGTACCCGCGCGGGTGTGGTTGGGAAAGAGACGGGAGTACGTGCGCCGTGCATGCACCTCCTCTCTTCGTGCACATCCCCACCTACGTGGGTGTGTGTGAGAGATACAAACCGCGTTCGTGAGTGTTTTTTGTTTTGTGGTGGGGGTGGTGGTGGGGTGGGGGGTTGATTTCGTGAATTATTTGTGGGAATATGTGTTGATGACATCTCAAACAAAATTTTGCATTCAATGTGTGTGAAATGGAGGCCTATCCATATCATACATAGAGGGTCGGGCAATCCACGAGAAGAGAGGGAGGGGTCATAGCTATCGATAGAGTCGAATAGAAGATCAAGTGGGTGGGTGCGAGATCGATGAAGAGAGCCATCGAAATTGTGTGTGTGTGTGTGCAAGTCAAAGATATAGGGCGACTGGCCTACCGGAATGTTAGAGGGCACATGTCAAGTTTGTGTGTGGCAGGGAGACATGACTAGAGCGCTTGATGAATCGGTGTCTGTGGGGGGGAGGGGTGGGGGTGGGGTAGGCAGAGGCCTAACTATAGAGGTAGAACGACTCGTATATGTGTTGAGAAGGAGAGACCCAGCTATGTCTTGAGGGAGATCGGTCGACATCCATACATAACTGAAGGACGGGAAATATGATGGGACAGAGAGAGAGAGAGGAGAGAGAGGGAGGGAGAGGGGTAGAGTGCTGGATGGGTGATGGAGTTTATTCTCGGAGATGTTGGGAGAGGCCGACTAGACAAACAGAGGGTGGAACTGCAATGTTATCAATAAGAGTGGGGATGTGTTTCTGTGTGTGCCTGTGCATGATAGATCTGTCGGGACGCATCCATGGTGATGGAGGGGAACTATGTGTTTGGTAAGCAAACCTAACTAGATCGGTAGATCAATTGTTGTTTGTTGGAGGAAGGGAGAGACACAACTAATGAGGTAGATCGATTGATGTGTGGGTAAAAACGAGTTATAAGGACCTAGCTGGCTATATGTATAGCGAGAGATCGGTCAGTGTACGTCCATTTGTTAGACGCAAATAAGGCCCAGCGAGACGGATAGGCATAGAGAATGGAGCTAGGAGGTGGTGCGAGAGGCCCAACTACTAGCTAGATAGGGGGAGGAGTGTGCGGTTGTGAGATCAATGAAAAGAGGGGCGAGAGTTTAGACATGTGACTGACCATATGAGAGACAGGAGGCAAGGACACATAAAGGAGGACATTGAAGCTGTGTGTGTATGCTGTAGGCAGGCATCGCTGGAGAGGTTTATCAATCGGTGTGTGCCGGAAAGGAGTTGTGGAGACTCTGGGAGAACAACCTAAAGAAAAAATGAATGTGCCCGGTGGATAGAATGCCGAGGGAGGGGGAGGGCGAGGAGGGTGTGTGCATGCACAAGAGAAAGTTAGTGGTAGCTACAAAGGATAGAGGATTGTGTGGGTGTAAGAGACTAACAAAGATCATAATTTGATATGAAAACGGATTCATATATTTGAATAGGAGATCATAGTGTTTTAAACATTGCATACATGAATATAGCGGTGATACACGTGTTGTGCACATGTTATACCATAATGTGATAATGCATGGCATTTGCAACTCACAGCTAAATGCCGAACAATCTAAACCATACTATACATCAAACAATCTCACATTTTATTTGAATGTGTGATAATGTGCAGCGTTTGCAGCTTACAACTAAATATCGAGCAATCTAAACAATACTATATATCAAACATTCTCACATTTTATTTGAATTTGTGGTAATGTGTGGTGTTTGCAACTCACATCTAAATACTTGTAGGTGTAGGGGCGGGGCACCAGACATAATGTGATAAACACATTATCCATATGAGACATGGTTTAGATTATGAAGATCTAGCTAGAGCTGGAAATGTAATGTGATTTGAAATCAAAATAAAGTGGATTCAAAAAATCTAGTTCGAGTTCATATAGTACACATAGTTCATATGTAACTCGAGACTAATCATGTGGTGTGATGTGAAGATAATACACAAACAATGGTTTAACTTGACAATAATGATGATTATAGATCTTATTAAAACAGAGAAACGAATTCAAATGCTTTGACTTCACAACAATCATTACTGTAGATCTTATTCAAATTTAGTTCATATTGAAGCGGTAGTATATACGTTTGGAATGCACTAAAACGTTCCTTTGAGTAGTAGGTTGCATGCATTATACACGTAGTGAAATATTTTAATTGAACATAACATGAATTCACAGTTTTCAATGACATTTGTAGTGTGCATTGATGTGGTACAGTACACGTTAGGCTTGTCCGGAAATTTCAACCCGCGCCTTGTTAGCCCGAAATATTTAAGATATATCTTTGTCTCGTTGTGCTCCGACAACTCCCTCCATCTCAACCCGCGCCTTGATATTCCGAAATTACAACGCGCGCGAAAAGTCCCACCTCCTGCGAAATCCCGACACACGAAATGCCCGTGGTACCCCTGAACCCAAAGAACCGCCTCAAATCGGTGGGGGGTACTTTCGTAACTTGCCCCACATTTCGGACAAGCCTTGGTTCCCCACTGCCATCCCATCCGCCCACCCATTCATACACCGAGGCCGCGAAAACCCGCGACGAAACCCCACACCCTGCTCCGTCCGCCAACCAGCCGGGGCCTCTTCCCCGACGATGTCGTCCATAGCAACACCTCGATGTCCCTCATCGACCGTACCGGGAAAGGATCCGTTGTCGATCTCATCGTCCCGCCAATTCAGCCACCCCGTCCTCCGCCTCCAAGGAGCTGCCCCGATGTTCCCCTCGTGTTTCGTGCCACCTCCATTCCCACACCGCCATCTTTACCTGCACCACTGGAAGAGCATCATCATCACCGTTTCCTCGGATGAAGCTGCGGCCTAATAGGCGCCACCAAAGAGGTTGTACACTAATCGCCACATTTTCTTCTTGATTCAATCTCACGGTGCTGCCGGCGCTCGGTCCCAAGCCGATGCTGCGCGACTCCATCCACGGCGGTGTCGCCGGCCACTTCCTCCACGACGTCGCTCCCTCGGTGGTGACGTCCACATCAGTAGGAGCTGCTATTGCTTTAGCTCTCGCTCGCGCTGCTGATCTGCTCTTTCTCTCGGTCCCCTGCCTGGTCTGCTCTTGCTATTGCTCTTGCTTGTGATGCTGCTATCGCTCTTGCTCTTGCTTACGATGCTGCTCCAATTTGGCTACACTTCAGTCGACTGAATCGACTTTTGGGTCAGTCGATTTTCAAGGGGTGGGCTCGCCGGGGTGAAGGAAGAACCAGCCGCAACGGGGAGGGGGCTCGCCGGAGAGGTACCCCACTATCTATCTTAGGGTTCAGGATGGGGCGGTGGTCGCCGGCGGTGGTGGGGCGTTGGCGGGGCGGTGGCGTGGGGATCGCTAGAGAAAAAGCTCAGCACGGGGGGCCTAGAGGATGGCTAGGGCGGCGGCAGACCGGCGGTGGGGAGTGTTTTCGGGGCAGGCGGGGCAGCACACCGCCGGCCGCGTGGTGGGGGGCTGCTGTTTGGCCGGTGGTGGCCGGCGGCTCAGGGGGTGGAGGTTGAAGATGAACCGTAGGCCCTTGATTTCGTATCCAATGGCAGCAAAATCGACTAACCAGAGATGAAAAAGTCAGTCGACCGATGTGTAGCCTCACCTTGCTAGTGCGTTCAGTTTTGACAGCAAAATTCAGTTTCGACAGCAAAATTCAGTTTCGACAGTTAGGTTCAGTTTCGACAGCTATGTTCAGTTTCGACAGTTAAGTTCAGTTTCGATAGTTAAGTTCAGAGATGAGCGGCTGATGTATTTTACATCTAGTACTTTGTGGTTATGTATTTTACGTCATGTATTGGAGGTGCTATTAGAATTCCACTTAGGTTAAAGTTGTTCGTTGTATCTCTTGTCCTGCTTCAGCCTCGGCATCGTACAACTCACCGGAGCTGCTCCAATGACAAAACCCTCCATCACAGCGGAGCAGTATGCCGGGCTCCATCTCTAGACGCCTAAGATCTTCTTACCCTCCTCCGACAGCAAAGTTAGCCGGAGCATCCTCACCGGCCAACCCAATCATGTTGAGATCGACATGGCTTCGCCAAAGAGGTTGTACACTTGTTGCATCTCTTTTTTACACTACATGTTATATATATTGTCCACTGAGCACACGGATTTGTTCCTTTAGTGTCTCCTTGAAAGAAAAACTGTAGGAATTTTAATTTTCACTTGTCCTCCTTTTCGAATTCCTATTCATGAAGCACAAGACTAAGAGATAGTAGCATAATAGCATTATAACCGTACATTTTCTTGTGGTTTGACTTAATCTCACCATGCTTCTTTGCATCCTGTGATCTTCCAATTGTTGTGAATCAAACACCCAGATTGGCAGAAATCCTATGTTTTTAAATTCTCTGTTTTGCACGTGTATTCCTATCCTATTCCTGTCTATTTCCTATCCCTGCATTGTTGGAATCCTCCAATTCAAACGAGCCCTTACAGAATTACTTCTCTTACAGATAGTTGTCAAAGAAAACCTTGCGTGGTTTGTCCCGCTCCTGCTGCACCGTCGTCCACCCCAGCTCAGCTGCTCCAACGACAGAAGGGTCCAGCATAGCAGGAATCCGGCCTCCAGACTGTCTTTCACCCCCTCAGATCTTCTTCCCCGCTGCTGGCAGCCATGAAATCTGCATTACCATCATCAACCGAGCAGGTGACCTCGAGGACTACACGGGTCCGCAAGAGAGTCGCACTCTTTCGTGTCTGCTTACGTTATGCATCGCTTAATATTACATACTACTTTATCGTCCTGTTCACCGATTAGACTCTGAGTCAGCTCCAAACTAATAGTCAAACTTGAGTTTTTAAATGGTTGTGGGGTACATATCGGGGCCGCTATCAAAAGTATCTATCTACTATCTGGTTAATCTCCGGTGTCTACTATGAGTTTCATGTTGGGGCCATTATCTGTATTTATTAACTGAAGCCATTATCTGCCTGCTATTATTGGTTTTGGGTCTATCCATAGGTTGCTACCATCACTCTAGATTTCTGCATGCACTCCTTACATAATCTCACTATGTTTTATTCCTATGCATTACAGTTATTGTAAACAATGGAACTGAACATGTAGAGCAAAAGAGACAAGCCTTGCATGGCAATATAATTTAATGCAGACGTCGCTCCATGGTAGGCACAAAGGCAGCCCCCCTCCACGCATTTCAGATTGTAATCGAGAGGAAGATATCTGTTCTGAGGGAGATTCAGAAGGAGAAGATAACTCCTATTTACCCCCTGAGGTCTTTGCTCTAACTTGGCATGCTGATGTTGGTTATATCATGCATATGGTGTCTTGCATTGCTTATTTATACATCAAATATGTCATCTGCTTAGTTTAGACATCCTTTGTGCGAATGCCATCTGTTTAGTTTATTCGTCGTTTATGTAAATTATGCAACGCCACCTTGTTTAGCCAGGCATCATATATGTGAATTTTGCAATGCCATCCTTCTTAGCCAGTCATATTATATGTAAATTATATCAGGCCATCCTTTTTTTCATTACATATTACATTTGTAAACAATGTTACTACATTCAACTGCTCTTCGTGTGCATCAGCCATTTGACATGGTGATGGAAAATTCTGGAGTGAAAACAAGGTCTTCTGAGCAGACTATGCTATCTGACAAAGCGCATATCTCGCTGGTTACGGATAGCTCCTCACGGGAGGATTCAGAGACAGATGACCAGTCCTATTCCCCCCCCCCGAGGTGTATGCTCTAACATGGCAGGGTTATGTTGCTCATATCGTGCGTATGGTGTCTCGCATTGCTATGCCATTTTATTAGTTTAGACATGCTTTGTGTGAATGCTACCTGTTCAGTGTCTAATTACCATATATGTGAATTATGCATTGCCATCTTGTTGCAAGACATTATATATGTGAATTATACAATGCTATCTTGTTGCAAAGGCATTATATATGTGAATTATGCAATGCCATGCTGTTTAGCCAATCATCATGTATGTGAATTATATCATGCTATCATTTTTTGGTATTACGTGTTCCATTTGTCGACAATGTTTGTATATTCAACTACTCTTCCTGTGCATCAGCCATTTGAAGCGGCGATGGAAGTATCTGGAGTGAAAACAAGGTATTCAGAGCAGACAATGCTACCTGCTGAAGCAGACATCTTGTTGGCTACAGAGAGCTCCTCAGAGGAGGATTCAGAGACTGATGACCAGTCCTATTTCCCCCTTGAGGTCTATGCTCAAACTTGGCAGGGTTATATTACCCATGTCATGCATGTTGTCTTGCATTGCTTAGTTTTTACATCATATATAGATTGCCATCTGCTTACTTGCTTACTATATAAATCATATATTTGAATTATATCATGCCATCATGTTTACATAGTACATACACATCATCTATCTGAATTATGGAATGGCAACCCATTTAATAAAGACATCATATAATTATATCATGCCATCATGTTTAGTGTTTACAGTCATCATATTTAGAATTATGGCATGCTATCCATGAATGTATGTGAATTATGGCATGCCAACCTATTTAATAAACACATTATATAGTTATGTCATGTCATCCTGTTTACATAGTCTCATATTTTGAACTATGTCTTTCCATCTTTTTTAGTTAGCCATCATAATGTGAAATTGTGTCATGCTATCAGTTAGCCATCATATATGTGAAATTGTGTCATGCTATCCTGTTTGGTTAGACAACATAAATATGAATTATTTCATGCCCTCTTTTATTCCCCACTATCCGTTGCACCTGTCTATCATACAATGTCTATACTTTCAATTACGGTTCTTGTTTATCAGCCATTTGAATTGGAGAGCATGATGGCAGTATCTAAGGGAGTAACAACACGGTCTTCAGAAAAGATAGTGGTACCAGTTGATGCAGATAAAACCACGGTTGTACTTGCCCAAGGACCAGATCCACCACACATAACCCAGACTCTCGCAGATTGTACCCCTACCCAGTTGGACAGAGAACCAGCTACACCCCTTCTAACCCCAACCCCGGCAGATAGTAACCCAGTTCCAGTTGACACAGCACCGTCTCCACCACAGAGCACCCAAACATGAGCGGTTAGTAAGGGAACTCCAGTGCCCAAAGCACGAGGACTACCACTCCGAATCCCAAGTCAACGCTTAAAGGAGAAGAAGATTTGTTCTCAGGTCAGGTTCTGTAGCTATGGTTCATACTCCTTTGCTCTTGCATTACTGTATTTACTCATACCAACTATTTACAAATTTTGAGGATGGAATGGAAACTCCAATGGTGCAACAGGTATGTTTTAACCCTGTTTCTTTAACTGTTTGCTATTGTAACCTGCTCTATGTTGATTTCAGTTTCAATTGAATAAACAGTTATGTTCTCATGTCATGCACATTACAAGTGTTGTTATTGCTCTATAGTTACCCACACTTATATTCTGTCTATTCTGCTTTGTATTGAACAAATATTATTTGAATTGTGTCTCTATCTTGATTTGGCAACAAAAACTAGAAGGGTTAATTATCCTTTTGCCCTCAGTGGTGTCTCTGTGCTCAGTTTTGCCCTTGGATGCAAATTGTGCTCAGTTTTGCCCTAGTCCATGCACAGCTACTATGACGAGGCCAAACGGCCATATTTGAGTCCATTCCATCCGCCAGTGTTAAGTTGTGGGTCCGGAGCTTACACGTGGGACCGTGTGGACGTGGGTCCGGAGCTGACATGTAGGCCCGTGCAACTAAATCCACAAATCATTTGTAGCTCACTCTGCCCATTCGCTTCCCTGCCGGCCGGCTGACCTGCGCCACCGCCGGCACTTGCGCCGCGGCCAGGACTTGCCCCGCCACCAGCTGCATGCCTACTCCACCACTACCTTTCTGCGCCTACGCTCCACGGCTGCCTGCGACGCCCGCCACCTTCCTGCGACACCACGGGTGGGGCGCCCGCCACCTGCTCGACCCGCAGCGCGGCCTCCTTCCGTGCGCCGGGCCGGAGCGCTCAAAGGTGGGGGGCTGCTGGAGCTATTTGAACTAGGAGGAAGAACCCTAGGGTGAAATGGAGAGCAGCGGCGACCCCGGAGTATTTGGCGAGGCAGGCATCGGGCCGGAGATCCGCCGCGTCCATGACTGGGTTCCCGAGGGGTAAGTCTCTCCTCCTATTTAGAGTGAGCTTAGTTGTGCATTTGAACACTCGATTCGAGTAGGTTTGCCCAATTAGTGTGCTGATTGCGTCTCTGTTTTTTGCCGGTTAGGATGGAGTTGCGGTTTGCTTTCTTGATGCACATTAGAAGGGACCAGTACAGGTTCGATGCAAAGGATCCGAATAAATACCAAGGAGGTTTTGATTATCGGTTGCCAATGGCTAGTAATTGGAGTTTCAGACAATTTGGGGAGGTAATTTGTAGCCAATATCCTTGGGGTTTGCTTGATGAAGTGGTATACAAATACTATGATGGGGAAAAGAAACGGGTGACAGTTAGTAATGATGAAGAGCTAGCTACCATGTTTGTTAGGCATAAAGAGAAAGATAATTTTCATGTGAGGCTGCAAGTTGATGTGCTTGAGCAAGCATTTGGACCTAGGATGACGGGTGCAACATCTCGGGGAGAACCAAGTCATCGTAATGGCATCTCTAGCTAGAACAGTTCAGTTGGTGCACGGCGATGTTGTGGCTCGACAAGTGTGGGCAACAGCAATAGGGCCCCCCTTGAAGTGGAGCATGATGACTACAATTGTGGGGTTAATGAAGAGAAGCTATATTCTGATGTTATTCGGAATTTACGACGGGCACCTCGGGCTGATAACCAAGATGAGGCTCACAATGCAGTCCGTGTGGATGATGACGTGGTGGGTGAGGACGAAGACCTTGCAGCTGTTGAATGGGACCCTTTGAACCCTAATTTGGAAGAAGGTATAGTTTTTGCATCCATGAATGAGTGTAGAAATGCACTTGTGACATACTGCATCAAGGTAGAACGTACTTTCAAAGTTGACAAGAGCGAACAAGTACGTTACAGAGTGCACTATCCGACTGAGGGTTGTCCATGGAGGCTGCTCGCATCTAAAATGCGAAATAGCACTAATGTTCAGGTCAAAGTGAACCCTTTTAAGCACACATGCCAGGAATCAACCCTTAGGAAGGATACAATCAGTAGAGCCAAGTCAAGATGGGTGGCAGAAGAAGTAAAGAAGTGGGTGAAACAAAAGTAGCAAGTGGGTCCAAAGGAATTGCAGAAGAACATCAAAGATAAATTCAAGATAGATTTACCATACATGAGGTTGTTCAATGGTAAACAACAGGCTATGGATTCTATTTATGGTAACTGGCAGGAAAGTTTTCAATTGTTGTATTCATTCAAAGGTGAAGTGGAGAGGACAAGCCCAGGTAGTATTGTAGATATTGATCACCACACCGTGGAGTACACATTCAGGGGAGTGACAAAGACAAAGGAATGATTTAGGAGGGTTTTTGTCTGCTTTGAGGCTTGTCGCCAGGGTTTTTTGGCACGTTGCAGGCCTTATTTGGCTATTGATGCCACTTTTCTCACAGGGAGGTTTAAAGGACAGTTAGTAGCTGCTTGTGCAGTTGATGCACACAGTTTTGTATTTCCAGTTGCCTACGGTGTGCTGGAGACAGAGTCTGAGGAGAGCTGGACTTGGTTTTTGCATAATCTGCGCCGGGCTATTGCACATCCCAATGGGTTGGTCATTCATACAGATGCCTGCAAAGGTTTAGAAGTGGTCGTGGACAATGTGTTCCCTGGAGTAGAGCATAGGGAATGCATGCGTCACCTTGCTGCAAATTTCATGAAGAAATTCAAAGGAAAGGTGTATACCGACAATTTATGGCCAGCATCTTTGACTTGCTGTGTGAAGAAGCACAATTACCACTTGAGGCAATTAGACATGAATCCCAAAGTGAAAGAATACTTGGAAACACACCACTCCAAGTTATGGGCCAGAAGCCAATTCAGTGAACTGAACAAAGTTGACTATGTGCACAATAATCTAGCAGAGTCTTTCAACTCAACGATCCAGAAACTAAAGGGTCATTATGTGGTGGATTTGCTAGATTGGATAAGGAAAGAATACATGCAGAAGTTTCATTATCATGCAGGAATAGCCGAGGAAAAATTCATGGGCCACATTATCATCCCTGCCGTGATGAATGAACTGATGCAGAAAACAACAGGCTTGGAAATGAACATGACTCTTTGCTCGGGTACCACAGCAGAGATATCATATTTGGATAAAGAGAAGAGGGAATGCAGATATCCAGTGGATTGAGAAGCTAGAACTTGCAGTTGTAGGCAATGGCGGATAACTGGGTTGCCATGCATTCATGCCTTGTTTTTCATCAGTTCTCTCCCTGGTCCAGCAGGGAACATTCAGAAGTATGTGCATGATTACTACTCTGTTGCAAGGTTCCAAGCCACATGTGCTTATGCCTTGCCTGCTATGGAGGGAAAACAACAATGGGACATGGTGGACCCTGGATTCAAGCTTTGCGCTCTAGTTCTGAAGAGAGCAGTAGGTAGACCAAGGAAGAGTCGAATCAGACCTTGCAGCGAAGGAGCTGGACTTGGAGCGAGGAAGCATAAGTGCACAAGATGTGGTGGGTCTGGTCATTTCGGTAAGTATTGTGATAACACAATAGATCCAGCGTTCGGAGAGAGTTTCGATGAAGGCTTCGATGAAAATGATGGACAGCAGCCAGTTGCATCAGATGAGGATTTTGACGAGGTTCGAAATGATGATGGGCAACAGCCGCATGATTTTGACGATGATCCAAGTGAGGCTCCAAATAGTGATCATGGTGATCCAAGTGAGGCTCCAAATAGTGATCATGGTGATCCAAGTGAGGCTCCAAATGATGATCATGGTGATCCAAGTGAGGCTCCAAATGATGATCTTGGTGATCCAAGTGAGGCTCCAAATGATGATCCAAGTGAGGATCTAAATGGTGGCAAACCTTCTGTTGTTGTGAGTTCTGCTAGGTATGTAAATCTTGCAAGGGTCAAATACTACTGTACATTTATGGGTCACTTGACATGATCTCATTACCCTTTATGTTTTGCACAGCTCTATGATAGGTTTGAAGAAGATGCACAAGGTACCGACAACCAAGAGGAGAAGAGAAGAAGAAATGAGCACAAGGTGCACGAGGAGCAAAGTGATGCCAAGAAGCTCAAGGAACAGATAGAAGCCCGAACGCTATATGTGAATAATTATGAAACATTATGAATAATGTTGTATTTCTGTTGGATGATGTTAGAACTATGCTTGACATGATGGTTAAATCTGTTGGATGATGTTTGAATGAGCACATGGTTTTTCCTTTTTTTGATTTTTTTTGAATTTTGTTTTGCTCATTTGAATTCTGGTCAAACCTAACATTGACCAAGATTTAAACAAGTCTAAAACATCAAAATGAAGAACTAAGCCTGGATCCTTCTTAGTCAATCCAAAATGAAGCTGTGATGAGGTTTTTGAAATTTTCATGAAAAATGTGCTAAAATGAGGGTCCAAAGGTAGGGTAAACAGCCTCATCTCTAAGCAAGGTTTGTTTCGACCTTGTCTAAATCAGCCAAATAACTTTCCTAAACATATATTCTATATATTCTATATATACGAACTATGTGCGTTGTTTTTTCCATTTTTTGATTTTTTTTTAAATTTGTTTTGCTCATTTGAATTCTGCAAACTTAACTTTCACCAAGATTTAAATAAGTGTAAAACATCAAAATGAAAAACTAAGCCTGGATCCTTCTTATTCACTCTAAAATGAAGCTGTGGTGAGTTTTTTGAAATTTTCATGTTTATTTCCCCAAAACACTTCTCTTCACTTCATACAAAAGAGTTTGAGATACTCGAGATATCATACAATACACACGAACTTATCGTTTAAATGTATGTAAACCTTGTTTATCAACTTAAATCGTTAGTATATGACATAAGAAGACTATGTGCGCAGGTTTTTTATTTTTCTGATTTTTATTTAATTTATTATGCTCATTTGAAATCTGGTCAAACATAGCTTTGACTGTTCCAAACCCCTCCCAAACCCCGCTAACCCTAGCGCTGAACCAGGATCGTTCATCTAACCCTAGCGCTGAACAAGGGCCGTCGATCTAACCCTTCTAGAAGGAATCTGTGGGGAGGAGGGGGGCGATCCGCAAGATGCAATCTGATTGGCTGGGAGATTGTTTTTTTAAAAACAAATATCGGGCACGCTGGATGGACCGTTGGGCCGTCTCGTTGTCTGGGCCTGAGACCGCAGTAAATAGCCCGTCTCAGCCTTTCCAGGCCTTGCATGCATGCATGGGAGGCGGCGACGTGCATAGGATGCGACGTGGGTTTGCATGCGCAGGAGGCTGCGATGTGCATGCATGCGAGCGAGGCGAGCGAGGCGTGCTAGGCGCGCTAGGCTAGCGAGGCCAGCTAGGTGGTTCAACGAGTCGGATGCACCGTCCGGTCAAAGAGTTATGCGGTGATTCAAATGCACGCACGCGGCCCTTGCATGCATCGTTTTTGTGCGAAAATTTAAGAGTGCAAAGCGTAACGGATACACACACGCGTTTGGATTCACACACGCACCGTTCTCACCCTTTCTCTCTTCCTCTCCCACCCATAGGCCTATAAATGGGGTGCCTATCTTCCTCTCCCACCCATAAGCCAGATCCGATCCATTCTCTCCAACTTCAAACACCCAATCGACCGAGCCCTCCCCAAGCGAGACCTTGCAGTTCAACGGGCCGACCTTCAGTCGTCCGCCTGTCGTGCTGGAGCGGCGCTACCCACCGGCCGTGCTCGTGGAGAGGGAGCTCCGCGTGTGGGCTTTTTCAGGGTGGAGGGGTTCCGTCGAACTCACCCGCACCTTCCTCAGAGCCGGCTATGCCCACCTCCCACGAGGCTCGCCGAGGATGTTCACCCTCAACGAGGTTCGTGACCGCAGCGGCATCCTCCTACTGCTCACGGTCACCTTCACCAACCTGTTTGACGCGTGCGAGCTCCTCGGCCAAGTCTTTTGGTGCGGCTGCGATGCCATCTTCTTCACCGTCTACAGCATCTACACCAACTACGAGAACATCTTCCCCACTCCAGCCGGGATGCACTCCCTTCCCTACGACGACGAGGAGGAGGTGTGAAGATGAAGACGGTGTTGAAGGGGCGCGCGCGGCCAAAGTGGAAGGAGGAGGTGTGAAGATGAAGACTGTCTCGTTTTTTATTTGTTGTTTTTCTATGTCGTGTCGTGTCGTGTCATGTTTCATCATGTGTCCGTGAACTATTCGTGAACTTATTATTGTAATGGTACTTGTGTTGCATCTTATCTAAGTTATTTATTAGGGTTTATTATGCGTGTTAAAAAATGTCCGTGCCCAAGCATATAATTTCTTCCCTAAACCAAGTCATGAAGCTCGAGAACTTGTGGTTGTCATTCAAAAGAGGGGGTGAGAGGCCCTCCGTTTTATTAAAAAAAAGTCATGAACTAACATGCAAATTTATTCCGTTTAAATCCTAAACCAAGTGCCACTCTAACACTAAACCAAGTGCCACTCTAACCAAAACCACGTGGCAGTGCAAACATACATTTTCAACCTTCCAACCCTCCAAAATTTCAGTGCAAAACAAAGGAAAACCACTCTCACGCGTGTGCAAACATTCACGGTCTGACATTTTTTTTGACAAATTTCACAGTCTCACTATGTATACATTCCTTCCCTACCCATGTCAAACTCTTGCCATCTATCGTAGTGGTTACCAGCGCAGCCCTAAACACCACAAACCCACGCGGTCTTGGGTTCGAGTCCCCAGCCGCACCAATTTTTTGTGCATTTTCCACCCTTCTTTTTTTTGACAAATTTCACAGTCTCACTATGTATAAATTGCTTCCCTACCCATGTCAAACTCTTGCCATTTGTCCTAGCGGTTACCAGCGCAGCCCTAAACACCACAAACCCACGCGGTCTTGGGTTCGAGTCCCCAACCGCACCAATTTTTTGTGCATTTTCCACCCTTCATTTTTTAGACAAATTAGTTTCTACTCAATGTAATGCCCTTAAAAATGTTCATTTATTTTGGCACTAGGTGTAAACATCTACCAGAGCTGAGGCACATTTTTCATGACATTTTGGTCTTTGATTTAAATCACGGTGTATTTGAATTGGATTACTTAAATTGCTATTAAATATTTAACAGCTCCAAAAAAATTCTAACTTAATTGTTTGGCTCTGGAATAATTCATTAGCTGCATTTCATTGATCAAAAGTTTCTGAATTCTTCATTTCTTCTCCTTTTTTCAACATATTTAAATGTTGGTCATTTCTTCTCTTTTTTCAACATTTAAACAACTTTGACCAACATTTAAACTAGGTGAATTTCTCATACAATTTCAAGATTACAAATTCCTCCATAATTCATGCCTTTCCATACATTTTCAACATTACAACCAGTGCAATTACCATACCTACAAATGCCCAAAAGTATTTGCAAATGGGTATTGGTAGTTCTTGATCTTCAAGCTTCCTAACCTTCTTCTTCAACATCCTAAGCTCAACAGCTAGCTCTCTGTCAATACGTGCTTCGCCCTCCATCTCTTCTTCCGGAGCTCGTGCTGCGGCCACTGCGGTTTGGGGCAGCATGCGCAACCATTCGTCATGATCTTCTTGCAGTTCATTTATCAGAGTCTTGGTCAGAGAATCGACCCAAAGAAAGAAGCATGTCACCAGCATGAACACGGAACAGATCAACCGATTGCTCAAAGATCCCGAGCACGAAAATGGTGCAATTGCCCCGATTCTTACCCCATTCTCGCTGCACACGTAGAACAGACGATTGTGGTTCCTCGGTGTATGAGAAACCCTCCAATCAACGCTCGCCCGCCACCGCGAACAAACGAAGACAGGCATCTCCACACGCGCTCGGCTCTGCATCCGCGAGGTGGCGCGGGAGCTTTCGGAAGACATGGAGCTCGGAGCCGAACGGGATCTCAACGCCGCCGCTCCCTCCACAGCTAGCTTCCCACCGCCGTCGTGCTCTCGCTCTCTCGCCGTGGTCAGCGCCGTTCTCTCTGTCGTCGTGGTCACCGCCGCTGTCGCCCGCTAATATAGCACCCCCGCAATGGCTCTATGCTCAACGGCTCTCTGCTGGGTCCCGCAAGCCACGCATGCAACGGTCTGAATAAAATTGACCGCCTCTGCCGCCTAGTCCCACCTGTAAGGGACAAGTCAAAACATTGACCTGACGGAGACGCCAAAGTTCACAGAACGAGTCGGTGCGCACGGACTAGGGGCAAAACTGAGCACAATTTGCATCTAAGGGCAAAACTGAGCAGATGGACACCACTAAGGGCAAAAGGATAATTAACCCAAACTAGAATGATATAGACCATAAAGTGACCATGGTACATAGATATATGTTTGTTTCATGCTGCTATCCTGTCCACTTTACTACTGAACTCATTTACCAAAATGAGTTTCATATAAAACATGGTAAACATGTGATGTGTCCGCTTGTTTCTCTTTTAGAATGCAGACAAAATATTGGAGAACAGTACCGCGTTATCTAATGGTAAAGGAAGTAATGCAGATAAGGTTCAAGATAGTGAGGCATCCCTGTTGGTCTCCAAGAAAGCTGATAAAAACTATCTTGACGATAGTGAGGGAACCCAAAAGTCCTGTCTTGATGTAGTGTTCGAGTTACTGGCCACTACTGCTGGCACAAGATCTTTGAACTTGCTGCCTGAATCAGTTCGTCTTCTTGAGTCTCAACTTCAAGTTGAAAGACATCGATCAGATGTGCTTCGACAGGAAGCTGAAGGACTGAGGAAGTCCCTGCAGAATTCAGATGCATATTTTCTGGTGCAATAGCAAGCGCTGGAGGATTTAAGCGCCAAACAAGAGAAAGTTAATAAGCTTGTTAAGCATCTTGCCAGCATTATGGGTACCCAGGATATTGTTTCTTGAGATCTTCTGAAATGGTTTCAGTTCTGGATTTGTTTTGCTGCGGCGTTTATTTGCGCTGGTAGCCAACTTTGACAACCAGTGTATATGATATGCTGCTTTGTTCCCTATATTTGCACTGGTGGCGAACTTTGATGCCCAGTGGATGTAATATGTGTAACAGCCGTGATAGCCTAGCATAAGTTGCTTGCTTATTTATTTCCTTGTTGTCTTGTTTATTTGTTTGCTTGTAGTCAGTGCAGTTCTTTTTAAAAGTAGGCCACAATAACCATGGGCTAATATTTACTGTAGTGACACTTGGCCTCCTACGGGCCATGGAAACAGTGGGCCTTCTACGGGCCGTAGAAACAGTAGGCCTTGTACGGGCCATAGAAACAATGGGCCTTCTACGGGCTGTAGAAACAATGGGAACAATGGGCCTTCTACGGGTCGTATCATCTATGGGCCTTATACGGGCCGTATGACCATAACGGGCCATCGTTAATAGGTTGTATTTGATGATGCTATGAAAATGGCCCAACGTATTAACGGACCACAAACGGGCCGATGTAACCACGGGCTGAATTTGGCCCACAAGCAGAAAATGACAGTAACGGCCCGTAAGTAAACGAATGCTGGAAATGAGCCCAAGAATAAATGGGCTTTGAGAAGGCCGAAAGATAACATTTGCTGGAAACAGCCCAACTGAATAACGGGCCCTTAATGGGTATAAAGTGATATACTGTTCATTACGGGCCAGTTTCACCACGGGCCGTTAATGGGTGTAAAGTGATATACACTGTTCATTGCGGGCCAGTTTCACCACGGGTCGTTAATAGGCCAAGAGTTACATAGGGCCTCATATGGGCCGAAAGACGTCATGTGCCAGAAGTGAAAACAGGCTGGAATCATATTGGATGGCCCAGATGACGCTACTGGGCCTAATTCGGATAGGGCGTAACGGGCCTTGGGTTAGCGGGCTTTAAATGGGCTATATGCGAACATGCCGTTAACAGGCTTTCCATGGGCCAGCCCGCCACCTTTTGACCATGTCAAACGGGCCGGCCTTTTCACAGGAATGGGCCTCTGTTGGGTCGTGCCACGTGTCGACGTATCATAGGCGCCTTCTGTTCAATGAGTGGATGACATCTGTCCCAACGGTGAGCTGACACGTGTTTCCACCAGCCAATGATGATTTTACACGTGGAAAATCCCCATTGGTCGGGGCTGTTAATGGGTTATCGGATCCAAAACCGACCTGATAGCTTAACGGCGTTCCGTTACGGTGGATGCCACGTGTCGGTCACCCTTGACGAAAGCACTTCTGTGAAGCGCGATTTATCGTCATGGAAGTGGACACTTCCGTGATGATAATTTTGGTAATGTCATGGAACACTTCTACGATAGCACAGGTATGAATATCTTGATTCTGTCATAAATTTGTCATGGATGTACATGCATGACAAAAAACGCGACCTACTGTGACAAACACGTATCATCACGGAAGTGTATTTTTTTGTAGTGTTGTCTAGCCCTACCGTGCCTTCCACGTGTCAGGGCGGGGTTGTACACGCCTCGGGGGCTCCTCCCGGAGGTGGGCCCCCCTCCCACGTACCAGTGGAAGCACCATGCTCTGCGTCGGCTGACAACACTGCCGAGGAGCGGCTATGCCCGTACACATACGGAAGCGCTATGCTCCGCGCTGGTGATAAACAACTGAGGGCAGCCCAGAACTGTATCAACCTCAGGGAGCCCAGAGCTCAATGTACGGCCTCATTGCAACACCTTCCCTCGGGAGCGCCATGCGAGGCGGCTGGACACGGGGGTTGCGCCCAGGTCACACCCAAGCGCATGCCACCCAGCTAGGTCCCTCGGACCTGGACGTCGCGCGCCCCTCCGCGAGCGGAGCCAAGGTATTAAGACCGTTTGATTGTCAAGGGGGACTCCTGAGCATCGCGACTCAGGAGCCTAACTGGTCACGTAGCCCCTTACTCCTTAGTTCCGAAAGGCTAACGGCAGTTGAGGTATGCCGATGCCAGGGCCTGCTAACGTAGAGCGACAGATCTACTCCTACAGCCCCTCCATATTTGCTGTTTGGGCATCAAGGGGGACTCCTGAGCATCGCGACTCAGGATCCTAACTTGCCACGTAGCCCCTTACTCCTTGGTCCCGCCTTGGTGATCCGGTCGGGGATAACAACGGCTGAGGTATGCGCAGGGCCAGGCCCTGCCGACGTAGAACACAAAGCAAATAGGAAGGAAACCGCAAAGCCTCGCAAATTCAGAAGCAAATATTACAAAACATAAATTGTCCTCATGATACCAGACACAAGTTTAAACGCCTCCATGAGGCACGGTGCATGTTGCGGGAGTAGAAACAAGAAAGAGGCCGCGAGGAGATCACCCTTGAGCAGCGCCGTCACTCGTGGCAGGGTCGCGCTAGTCAGCTCCACCTCCTGAGGCCGCGGAACCAGCAGCACCTGCCTTGAGCGCAGTGGCGAAGGCGCGGAACTTCGCCAGCTGGGCTTCCGCTCGGCCCTTCACGGCCTCAGCAGCATCGGCGGAGCGTTCGGTGTCCACAGGCTCCAGCAGATCGTCAAGGTTGGCGTCGGGGTTGTGAAGGTAGACGTGGCTGAGGATCTGCGTTAGCGTTGCGGAGGAAAGGACGTGAGCTTCAACCTCGGCCATGGGGCCGATGCTAGTCACGACCTCCTCAAGCGCTTCGACAAGGAGGGGAAGCAGCTTGGCGGGGCTGTCCGTGGCTCCGGCCAGCGGCTTCTCCAGACCATCATCGTAAAGCGACTTCAGCGCTCTGCGAGATCTCTCCTCGTAATCTGCAAAGGCCACGCCATCCTCGGCCAAGACCTTCGCCTTGGCGTCCAGCTCAGTCCTCTCCACCTTCAGCTTCTGCTCCAATGTCTTCAGTCGGCTGCGATCAGCGGACAGCTCGGCGTCGCAGTCCCCGATGGCAGCCTCCCGAGCCTTCATCTCTTCCTCCTTTGTCTGGTGGTCGCGAACCTCCTTGGCAAGCTCATCACGCAAGCCTTGAGCTCTTCCTCCAGCGCCTTGCAGCAGCCCTGGACAGTTGAAGCATCCTTCAACGCCGCGTCGTGAGCGGCTACGGCCTGGGTGGCGACTTGCTTCTCGTCCTTGGAAGCTGCCATAGCCTGGCTCAGAGCCGCTCGGACGGAGGCGTGAGAGCAAACCCAGGCAGAGATCAGCTCCAGGCGCCAGGCCACCAGGCGGGGGTTGGCGCCCTGGAGATCTTCTCGCAGCCGACCCAGCGCAGCAGTAGCACGGTCAGGAACCAGAGAAGCAGAAGGAGGTAGAGGAGTCAGGAACCAGAGAAGCAGAAGGAGGATACGACAGTGTGATCACGGCTTGCGAGGCTAGGAGCTCCTGAGCCTTGGCAACCGCAGCGATGACATCAAGCACTGGCGCCTCCAGAGTGAGCAGGGCCATGGGGGCTGACACCCCGCGAGAGCACTCCTCTTGACTTTGTGAGGACGATCGGGTAGGGGAGGTGCGAGCTCCCCTGCCTCCCCTTCCCACAGGCAAAGGCGCGGCCACGACGGGTGAGCCTGCCCAAGCGAAGCCATGGTGTCCCCCTTCAGCCTCTTCGCCGCAGGCGGCAACCAACCCAAGCGACGGAGGATGTCAAGCCCTGACAGCGAAAACAAGAGCAAAGCAGAGTTCGTGTACTTACTGGTTAACCACAGCGTGCTCCAATAGCCTCCTGCCGAGATTAAAGCCCAAGAGCCTCTTGCGGGGCGCAGCCTCAGGAGGTCCAGCAGCAGAGTGGGGCGCACCAGAAGGGCTGGAGCTAGCTTCGGGCAGTACCGGAGCCGGAGTAGACCCTCGGGAGATCAGCCCCGACCTGTCCTTCTTCGGGATCATGGGCGGGTCCTGTCCCCCTCGCCTGGTGTCGGCCTCGTCGTCGTCCGGCATGGAGCAGAGGACGTTGGCCCTGCGCCAGGGGGAAGTCTCCCCCGTCTCCTCAGTGGCCGCCTCCGAGCCGCGCTCCTCCTCTTCCTTGTCTTCCTCCTCTCCTCCATGGGAATCATCGGAGGACAACTCCACCGGTGCCACCGCCTCCTGGCCCTCAGGAGGCACCTCCAGCACCAGGCCGCTCCCACCGAAGGTGGGCATCGCGTTCACCACCTGTTCCCAGTCGTCGCGAAGGAACAAGGGGACAGGAGTGCCCTCCAGACCTTCCATATCCTCTCCAACCAGGAAGCGGAGAGCTGCGGTAAGATCTTCATCAGCCAGGGCCTCCAAGTTCAGGCGGAGATCGGCGTGCGCATCTCCGAGCCTCCACAACGGGCGCGAGTGCACCTGAAGTGGAGCCACCCGATGTGCCAGGAACTCCCTCAGGAGCATGGTCCCGGTCAGCTTCGCCGCCTTCATGTTGCTCAGCCTCAGGTCGGCGTTCATCTTCTCCAGCACCAGCTTCGCCCGTCGGTCGTCAAGCTTTGCACGGGACCACGCCTCATCAGCCTGGGTGTAACGCCCCGGAACCGATGCGCCAGGTGTCCGCCAGTTATTCGTCGTCGTTGCCATCTCATTTGCTTGCGTGTTGCATTTTATCATGACATCATGTGCATCTCATTTTAGATACGTGTTCGTCTCATGCATCCGAGCATTTTCCCCGTTGTCCGTTTTGCAATCCGACAGTCCTATGTCATCCGGCATCCCCTTCTTGTCTCTTTTCGTGAGCGGGTGTTAAACATTCTCGGAATGGACCGAGGTTTGCCAAGCCGTCTTGGTACACCACCGGTAGACCGCCTGTCAAGTTTCGTTCCATTTGGAGGTCGTTTGATGCTCCAACGGTTAACCGGGTAACCAGAAAGGCCTCTTTTGTGTGCAGCCCAACACCCCTCCAAAGTGGCCCAATAACCCATTCAAACCCCCTCCATGCTCTCGGTCATTTTATCACGATCGTGTGGGCGAAAACCGCACCCCATTTGTACTCTCCTATCTCCCTCTACCTATAAATAGGCCCTCCCCTTCCAAATTCGCGGTCTAACCCTAGCCTCTTCCTCCTCCTACCGCCGGACGCGTCAACCCCGCCGCCGAACACGTCCGCGCCATCGCTCCGGCCAATCGCCTCCTGCCACGTCACCCCCGCCTGCCCCCTCTCTCTCCTCCGCTTCTAGGGCCCGCGGGGCCCAGATCCGGCCCGCCAGGCTCGAGCCGCTGCCAGTGCGGACCCGCGCGCCCCCGCCGCCGTTC
>NC_041389.1:87055945-87062956 GCF_002162155.2 Triticum dicoccoides
CCGCCGAGCAGTTCACCGGCGCCGACCTCGCCGTCCACCGCCCGGCGCATCCACGCCCGCCGCCGCCGCCTCGGCTCCACCCACGCCCTGCGCCCGGCCTCCCCGCCGCCCCCGACCGCCGCTGTCCCGGCCGCCCCCGACCGCCGTCGCCTCTGCCGATCCCCGCCACCGGCTGCCTCCCGGTCCGCCTCGCCGGACTTCGCTCTGCGCCGCCCGCGCCCGTCTCCACCACCTCACCGGCGCCGCCGCCGCCTTGGCAAGATCGGGAGGAGCCCGATCCCGTCCGGCCGCCCGTTGACCGCGTGTGCCCCATGCGTGGGCCGCATCCCCTCCGACCCGCCTCGTCCTCCGTCGTGCTGGGCCAAGCCCATGGTGAGCAGCCTGTCTAACCCTCGCCCCGTGCGCAAGTTAGTTACCTTGCGCTCACCTGTTTTTTTGAAAAACTGCTAAGTCCCTGTTTTGCTATGATATGTGTGCAAGTTTGAGGTGCTATAACTTTTTACTCGTAGCTCCATTTTGCATGTGTAATATATAAAAATGTTTGCTGTGAGATTCTCTTCATTTTGTTCCATTGGGTCATGTTCATTAGAGTCCATCTTGATTCCCTTATCATCGTTGCAACAGTGCTATGTGATGTTAACTGCTGTCTGTTAACATAACTTGTTGATTTGTCTTTTTCGTTGCATTTTGTGTGTGCATCCTATGAGCATGATGTCTACATGTGTTTTGTGCTACATCATGCTATATTTTCTGTGGTGCAATCCATGTATTTTTGTGAGTCTTATAGTGAGTGCATCGAGCTCTTGAAGTAGGGTACTTGTTGTTGCTGTTTTGCTAGACTGATTCTGTCATATCATGATGCTATGTAAACCTGCTCCTACAAGTCATTATATGCATAATATGGAGATGTTCACTAAGGATGTTTTGTTATACATGTCATGGTCTATCCATTCATGCCCCTGGTTGCATTTTTAGCCTGCTGTAACTTGTTGTTATCTTGCTCCAAACTTGCTAAATAATGTTGCTGTCAGCCTGTTAACATTAAGTTCAATGTTTCCATGATTGTTGTTAGTGATCCATGCACCCTATGAATTTGCTCTTGCCATTCTTAGCGTCATAAACATGCCTTCTTTCTGTTGGCACCTTGTCATGCCATGTATTGCTCTGTGATGAGTGTGACAAGCTCACCAACAAGCGTACTTATTGTTGTTCCTGCCATGTATGAATCTTTCATATCATTTGCCATGTTTGCATGGATGCTACCATGTTTTCTGTTGATCTTTTAAATTAGTTCAGTAAGAGAGTTTTGTTCTTTGTCTTTAGTACTAGCATGCCATGCCTTTTTTTCCATGATAGCTTCCTGTAACATGTTGTTTGATAGCTCTAAACATTGCAACCTGATGTTATTTCTGCTAAGCCTGTAAACTGTTATTATTTGCAATCTTGCCATGTCCATTTGAGCATCTTCTAGTGATTTCTGGAGACAGATCAGTGTTCATGTTTGTCATGCTTTACCTGTACTTCATGCCCATGTCTTTTGTTCTTATGTTGAGCTGCTGTAGCATATTGTTTTGATCCTTGCTAGATGCCTAGTTGCTGTTTTGGACAGCTTGTCCTTTAAACTTGTATAGAGTGTATGCGTTGAACCGTTGCTCCGTTTTGAGTGTGCTCTATATGAAACTTGCTTGATTTTGCATGAAGTTTCATATTATCATGTTGCATTCTTGTTTTGAGGTGTTTGCTTGATGTTTGTATGCATTTTGCATCAATGCCATGTTTAACTTGTTTTGCTCATATCTTCTAAGCCGTAGCTCCGAATTAAATGAACCTTATATGTAACTTGACTAGAATCTTGTGTAGAACGTCTTGGTGCATCTTAACTTGATGTTTAACAATTTGAACATAAGGTTTATTCAGTTCTGGACCAATTTCTAAATTTGCATATGAGGACTTACCGGAATTGTTATATGTTGTTTCCGGCCACATTTAAACTTGCTTTGATGTGTTGTTCTTGTTTGCATCATCTCTAGCCATGAGTAGCCTCATCTAGCCTTTGTCATGGTTATCTGTGGTGTGTTTACCGTGTTGTGTGCTTCTTCTTGATAGTTCCTGTTTCGTTGCGATCGTGAGGATTCGTTCGTCTACGCTTGGTTCGTCGTGGCTTCATCTTCTTCATGGACTCGTTCTTCTTCCTTGCGGGATTTCAGGCAAGATGGCCGCTACCCTGGATCTCACTACTATCATTGCTATGCTAGTTGCTTCGTTCTAGCGCTATGCTGCGCTACCTATCCCTTGTTCTATCAAGCCTCCCAAATTGCCATGTCAGCCTCTAACCTTGTCACCCTTCCTAGCAAACCATTGCTTGGCTATGTTACCAGTTTGCTCAGCCCCTCTTATAGCGCTGTTAGTTGCAGGTGAAGTTGAAGGTTGCTCCATGGTGGCCAGGATTATGTTGGGATATCACAATATCTCTTATATTATTAATGCATCTATATATTTGCTAAAGGGTGGAAGGCTCGGCCTTATGCCTGGTGTTTTGTTCCACTCTTGCCGCCCTAGTTTCCGTCATATCGGTATTATGTTCCCAGATTTTGCGTCCCTAACGCGGTTGGGTGATTTATGATACTCCCTTGACAGTTCGCCTTGAATAAAACTCCTCCAACAAGGCCCAACATTGGTTTTACCATTTGCCTACCACCTATACCTTTCCCTTGGGAGTAATTAACCCAAGGGTCATCTTTATTTCAGCCCCCCCCCCCGGGCCAGTGCTTCTTTAAGTGCTGGTCCGAACCGAGCAGCCTGTGGGGCCCCCTCGGGGAAACTTGAGGTCTGGTTTTACTCGTAGCTTGAATTATCCAGTGTTGCCCTGAGAACGAGATATGTGCAGCTCCTATCGGGATTGTCGGTGCATCGGGTGGCTTTGCTGGTCTTGTTTTAGCATTGTCGAAATGTCTTGTAAACCGGGATTCCGAGACTGATTGGGTCTTCCTGGGAAAAGGTATATCCTTCGTTGATCGCGAGAGCTTATCATGGGCTAAGTTGGGACACCCCTACAGGGTATAAACTTTTGAGAGCCGTGCCCGCGGTTATGTGGCAGATGGGAATTTGTTAATATCCGGTTGTAGATAACTTGACACCAGATTCAAATTAAAATGCAACAACCGCGTGTGTAGCCGTGATGGTCTCTTTTCGGCGGAGTCCGGGAAGTGAACACGGTTTTGGGTTATGTTTGACGTAAGTAGGAGTTCAGGATCACCTCTTGATCATTGCTAGCTTCACGACCGTTCCTTTGCTTCTCTTCTCACTCTCATTTGCGTATGTAAGCCACCATATATGCTTAGTCGCTGTTGCAACCTCACCACTTTACCCCTTCCTTTCTCATTAAGCTTTGCTAGTCTTGATACCCATGGTAATGGGATTGCTCAGTCCTCGTGGCTCACAGATTACTACAACAACAGTTGCAGGTGTAGGTTATGCGATGATCATGACGTGAGAGTGATGTTTGCTTGTTTTGGAATTCTTCTTCTGCTTCTTCTTCGATCAGGGGATAGGTTCCAGGTCGGCAGCCTGGGCTAGCAAGGTGGATGTCGTTTGAGTTTCTGTTTGTGTTTCATCCGTAGACGGATGGTGCTCTTATGTAAGATGATGTTGTATTCGTGTGGCATTGTATGCCTTTTGTATATATCCCCATCTATTATGTAATGTTGATGTAATGATATCCACCTTGCAAAAGCGTATCAATATGCGGTTCTATCCTTGGTGGGACCTTCGAGTCTCTTTAGGATAGTATCGCATATTAGGCGTGACAAGTTGGTATCAGAGCCTCGACCGACCCTAGGAGCCCCCTTGATTGATCGTGTAGTTTGGCCGTTGTTGAGTCTAGAAGAAAACTACTTCTGAGTCTAGTTATATCAGAGAGTAGGAATTCTGTTTACTCCTCAGCCCCTTCGTCACTCTGGTAAGGAATCTTGTCGTAGGTGTTTTTGAATTACTTCTCTTCCCTTTCAAATTTTCTTTAGGATCACGCAGTTGGTTTTCCGATCATTGTTCCTCAGCTCTTTTTATCCGGTGCATTTCTCGTCAAGTTGACTCGAGCCTCTTCATAGTTGCCAAGTTCAATCCTCAGTTGTTTTCTTTTCCCACCCGCCCACCCCTTTCCTTCTCGGAGCCAGAGTCCGTAATCGAGTATCCATCCTACTCGTGCGAAATCTTTCCTTTCTTTCCTCAATGATTTCAACCGGTGTTTTCTCTTCAAGTTATCGTCGGTTCCCCTTCCAAGTTTCCTTTGTTTTTCCCGCCCTCCCACCCCTTCTTCTTCCCGGAGCCTAAGTCTCTTTCGAGCATCAATTTCATTTGTACGGAGCCTCACCAGTCTTCCCTCAACCATTTCAACCGGTAAATTATCTTTTGTTTGACATTCTTCACCTCTTTTTCTTTTCTGGTGGACTCAATTCAAGTTTTTGTTCAGGTTGATCATATTCTTTTCCTTGGATCAAGTGTTATCCTTGCTCATTTGCCTCTCGCCATTCAATCATTCCGGAGTTCGGAAGACATCTCAGGAGATTCGTCTGTGTTCTAATTAATTCGAGGTTGTCACCTGATTCAAATATTTCAATTGTTCTGGTGCATCATCTATCTGTTCAACAACCCTTTCCAACGGTGTTTTCTTTTAGTGGGCCCTAACCCATAGGTCTTTCCCAGGATCTTACCTGACTCTTCTAATTTCCTAGAGCTATTCGCAAAATCCTTTTGAAGTTTGACGTAAGTATGATTTCATCAGTCAGATGCCATCTCCAAGATCGCTTTCAAATTCTTGTCATCTTTGGTTCAACCCTTCCTTTTTTTCATTCTCCCGGAGAATCTTAACAAATTTTGGTGTTGTTTCTCGTCGTCATTCTTAACATTTGAAGACCGAAGAAGAGTTTTTCCTCTCAATCTTGCCCGTTCTCCCGAAGATTCGTGGTTCTAGCTTCTTGTTACCCTCTCGAATTATTCCGTTTGTCGGAAATTCCTTTTTCTCAACCATCCGGAGTATTTCAGGAGTTGTTTTCCCGTTTCTTTTCACCGGGGGCCATCATTCCAGAAGAATTCTTCATCCTCACATTTCGGCTACCGTTATCCATTTAACCCGGCGCTTCGTTCAAATGTTCTTTAATCAGCTCGAGTTCCTCCCGTTCTCTTGTATCTAAATCCCCTCAGGCATATTTGTTCGTCTACTTCTTCCCGGTGATTCATTCTCTTCCATCAGTCATTTTCAAATTCTTATGGTGGTTCGTTCAAGATTCTTTTTCTTTGATTATCATATTAATTCATTCGTTCTTTCCAATCCTACCGGTGGTTCATGAAGACCTTCTCAAGTTCGCGATATGTCACTTCTCAATTCTTTTTTTTCAACAGGAATAAGTAGTATGCAAAATTCGTTTATCATCAATTAAATTTGATGAAGGATAAGCATACAATAAATCTTATTTTTATTTCATCCAAGTGAGTAATCCCTTTCTTCCGAGTTTGTTCTTGATGAATAAATTCTAGTTCCAAGTGTTTTCATCTTTTCTTTTCCGGAGTTCAAATTTCCTCTGCCATTTCGTCGGAACCTCCATCTAAATCATCGCAAGGCTCATCTTATTCTTTCATCCTTCAATTTTATCTCGTCATCCTTTTGCTTCCGGAGTTCTTCATGTTGGTTCTTCATGAGTTAATTCATTCTTCAAGAGTTCATCAAGATTCTTGTTGGTGGAGTTCAAGTATCTTTTCTTCTCGCGTTTCGAAGTGCAATTAAATCTCCGTATTCTGTTGAAGTGGAGTTTTGCATTTCTTTGTTCTTCTCAGATATTCAGACATTTGCTAGTGGCAGTGTTTCACCTCAAGTTTTGAGATGTTTTCCCATAGGTCCACAACAAGCTTATTCTTTTCGTTGTTGATTTTCTCAACAACTCCGTTCAATCCTTCCGTCTAAGTTCTTTTCATTCCACTATTTCAATTCGTTTGGAGGCATTGCGTTGTTCATCTCGTCATGTGCCATCCCATCTTGTGGAGTTCATGTTCTATTCTTTCCATGTTCAGTCAGAGTTCTGCCTAAATCCTTTCCAGTCTTATTCGTTTCTTATCTCGTTCTAACCGGAGTGGTTTCATAGTCTATCTGATTCCGTGAGCTTTCGATTCTCGTCATTCTCGTTGTTCCTCTCTTCTTCTCAAGTGCTCTCGATTCTTTGCTTCTTCTCTTGAGTTCTTGTTTCACCTCATCCCTTTTTCCTTCTGTCTCGGTCCTAAGATCTCGGGACGAGATCTCTTGTTAGTGGAGGAGTGTTGCAACGCCCTGGAACCGATGCGCCAGGTGTCCGCCAGTTATTCGCCGTCGTTGCCATGTCATTTGCTTGCGTGTTGCATTTTATCATGTCATCATGTGCATCTCATTTTGCATACGTGTTCGTCTCATGCATCCGAGCATTTTCCCTATTGTCCGTTTTGCAATCCGACACTCCTATGTCATCCGGCGTCCACTTCTTGTCTCTTTTTGTGAGCGGGTGTTAAACATTCTCGGAATGGACGGAGGCTTGCCAAGCCGTCTTGGTACACCACCGGTAGACCGCCTGTCAAGTTTCGTTCCATTTGGAGGTCATTTGATGCTCCAACGGTTAATCGGGTAACCACAAAGGCCTCTTTTGTGTGCAGCTCAACACCCCTCCAAAGTGGCCCAATAACCCATTCAAACCCCCTCCATGCTCTTGGTCGTTCGATCACCCCATTTGAACTCTACCTATAAATAGGCCCTCCCCTTCCAAATTCGCGGTCTAACCCTAGCCTCTTCCTCCTCCTGCCGCCGGACGCGTCAACCCCGCCGCCGGACATGTCCGCGCCGTCGCTCCGGCCAATCGCCTCCTGCCACATCACCCCCGCCTGCCCCCCTCTCTCTCCTCCGCCGTCAGGGCCCGCGGGGCCCAGATCCGGCCCACGGGGCCCGAGCCACCGCCCGTGCGGACCCGCGCGCCCCCGCCGCCGTTCACCGTCGCC
>NC_041389.1:87063461-87071104 GCF_002162155.2 Triticum dicoccoides
GCTCCTCCCACGCCCTGCGCCCGACCGCCCCCGACTGCCGTTGCCTCCGCCGATCCCCGCCACCGGCTGCCTCCCGGTCCGCCTCGCCGGACTTCGCTCTGCGCCGCCCGCGCCCGTCTCCGCCACCTTACCGGCGTCGGCGCCGCCTTGGCAAGATCGGGAGGAGCCCGATCCCGTCCGGCCGCACGTTAACCACGCGTGCCCCACGCGTGGGCCGCATCCCCTCTGGCCCGCCTCGTCCTCCGTCGTGCTGGGCCGAGCCCATGGTGAGTAGCCTCTCTAACCCTCGCCCCGTGCGCAATTTAGTTACCTTGCGCTCACCTGTTTTTTTGGAAAACTGCCAAGTCCATGTTTTGCTATGATATGTGTGCATGTTTGAGGTGCTATAACTTTCTGCTCGTAGCTCCATTTTGCATGTGTAATATATCAAAATGTTCGCTGTGTGATGCTCTTCATTTTGTTCCATTCAGTCATGTTCATTAGAGTCCATCTTGATGCCCTAATCATTGTTGCAATAGTGCTATGTGATGTTAACTGCTGTCTGTTAACATAACTTGTTGATTTGTCTTTTTTGTTGCATTTTGTGTGTAAATCCTATGAGCATGATGTCTACATGTGTTTTGTGCTACATCATGCCGTCTTTACTGTGGTGCAATCCGTGTATATTTGTGAGTCTTATAGTGAGTGCATCGAGCTCGTGAAGTAGGGTACTTGCGGTTGCTGTTTTGCTAGACTGATTCTGTCATATCATGATGCTATATAAAGCTGTTGCTACAAGTCATTATATGCATAATCTGGAGATGTTCACTAAGGATGTTTTGTTATAAATGTCATGATCTATCCAATCATGCCCCTGGTTGCATTTTTAGCCTGCTGTAACTTGTTGTTATCTTGCTCCAAACTTGCTAAATAATGTTGCTGTCAGCCTGTTAACATTAAGTTCAATGTTGCCATGATTGTTGTTAGTGATCCATGCACCCTATGAATTTGCTCTTGCCATGCTTAGCTTCATAAACATCCCTTCCTACTGTTGGTCACCTTTTCATGCCATGTATTGCTCTGTGGTGAGTGGTACAAGCTCACCAACATGCGTACTTATTGTTGTTCCTGCCATGTATGAATCTGTCATATCATTTGCCATGTTTGCATGGATGCTACCATGTTTTTTGTTGATCTTTGAAATAAGTTCAGTAAGTGAGTTTTGTTCTATGTCTTTAGTACTAGCATTCCATGCCTTTGTTTGCCATGATAGCTTCCTGTAACATGTTGTTTGATAGCTCTAAACATTGCAACCTGATGGTATTTCTGCTAAGTCTGTAAACTGTTATTATTTCCAATCTTGCCATGTCCTTTAGAGCATGTTCTAGTGATTTCTGGAGATAGATCAGTGTTCATGTTTTGTCATGATTTACCTGTACTTCATGCCCATGTCTTTTGTTCTTATGTTGAGGTGCTGTAGCATATTGTTTTGATGCTTGCTAGATGCCTAGTTGCTGTTTTGGACAGCTTGTCCTTTAAACTTGTATAGTGTATGCGTTGAACCGTTGCTCCGTTTTGAGTGTGCTCTATATGAAACTTGCTTGATTTTGTATGAAGTTTCATATTATAATGTTGCATTCTTGTTTTGTGGTGTTTGCTTGATGTTTGTATGCATTTTGCATCAATGCCATGTTTAACTTGTTTTGCTCATATCTTCTAGGCATCTTGACTAGAATCTTGTGTAGATCATCTTGGTGCATCTTAACTTTCTGTTTAACAATTTGAACATAAGGTTTATTCAGTTCTGGACCAATTTCTAAACTTGCATATGAGGACTTACGGGAATTGTTATATGTTGTTTCCGGCCTCATTTAAACTTGCTTTGATGTGTTGTTCTTGTTTGCCTCATCTCTTGCCATGAGTAGCCTCATCTAGACTTTGTCATGCATCATACTTGGTTGAGCATCATGTCATGGTTATGTGTGGTGTGTTTACCGTGTTGTGTGCTTCTTCTCGATAGTTCCTCTTTCGTTGCGATCGTGAGGATTCGTTCGTCTACTCTTGGTTCATCGTGGCTTCATCTTCTTCATGGACTCGTTCTTCTTCCTTGCGGCATTTCTGGCAAGATGACCGCTACCCTGGTCTCACTACTATCATTGCTATGCAAGTTGCTTCGTTCTATTGCTATGCTGCGCTACCTATCCCTTGTTCTATCAAGCCTCCCAAATTGCCATGTCAGCCTCTAACCTTGTCACCCTTCCTAGCAAACCATTGCTTGGCTATGTTGCCGCTTTGCTCAGCCCCTCTTATAGCATTGTTAGTTGCAGGTGAAGTTGAAGGTTGCTCCATGGTGGCCAGGATTATGTTGGGATATCACAATATCTCTTATATTATTAATGCATCTATATATTTGGTAAAGGGTGGAAGGCTCGGCCTTTTGCCCGGTGTTTTGTTCCACTCTCACTACTAGGGAAAAGGCTAGCAGCAGCGTGGGTTTTAGATGTATCAGTAGCGCGGGGATAGGCGCTACTAATAAGGCGCTACAGCTAACACATAATAGTAGCGCGTGCCCATCGGCGCTACTGCTACACAAGTGTAGCAGCAGCGCGGTTAGAGGAAGCTCGCTACTGCTAGTAGCTCTAGCGCGCTTTGCCTGGACGCGCTACTGCTATCGCGGCGCTGCTGCTAACTTCTATACACTCGCTACTGCTAATTTCAGTAGTTTTAATTTGGCATATTTGTTTTGTATTTGAACAGGCTTTGTAGAAGAATCTTTAGCACATAGAAATGTCATCATGATACACATACAAATGCCTGCGAGACCACAAATGTAATCATAGCATGTACATACAAATAGTCTCATCATAATCATCATCCAACACAAAGTGATATCTTGTCATCATCTCAAAAATAGCAATACATGCAAGTCTCGAATACTTGCAACTACAACAACTCATCCATCTAAACAAAGGTATACGCAAGAAGTGCTATCACTATGAGTGAGAGCGGAACTATGCAGTACATGAGGTGGCGGTTACGAGTCCTCTCTCGCGCTAGCGTGAACCTCAAGTAACTAGCTTCTCCTTCTTGTCTGCTTTTGAAGCCTTTATGGCTGGCGCCCATGAACCCATTCACTTGCGCCTGATACTCATGCCACTCGTTGTACACCCCCGGAACCTTCCCTTTGTACACGACATAGCAATTCCATCTCGCCATCAAGAAACTAGGTACCTGTTAGAGATGCATGTTCATGAAGAGGATGTACAATCATATATATGCAACAAAATATACTAGAGTAACACTGAAAAAGAAAGGGTTAGCAACTAGATGCAACATACAGTACGCAAATTAATTAACTAGAGGTACGCAGGTCATCGTACGCAAACTAACAAAGTAGCGTTACGCAAGTTCGGTAGGGACCGTGGACATCACAAAGTTTCATCGCTACAAAAAGTATACAAGATCAACCGATACATATCATCATCATCGGCATCATAAATCACTAGAAGTTCCATCCTTCCATATCATCGAGGACGAACCCTGGCTTCTTGAATGGCGTGAGGTGTAGACGTTGCATGCCTATGCGAGTTTGGACGTCAGCTCGCAATATAGGGCCGTGGTGGAACATCCCCTTCTCATCGACGACTTCTTTCATGATGATCGCCGCAATGTCGCTTTGGATGCGAAAGAAGTCATCTCTAAGTTTATAATCCGCTTCTCCATGAGATTCTAGCCACTTGTGGATATGATCATCATTTCTGCTATTAATGCGAAGCTTTTGGTGATCCGTGTTGAACTGAATCATGAGATGGACGATGTAGAATCCATCCTTCTTGCTTGGTTTTGGGACATGGATGCAGGAGAAGTTAGTTTTATGTGCGAAACCCATCTTCTTGTTCCTTTGTTTCCTGATCTGCACGTGGCCACCTCTAAAGCTAAAGCCTTAGAGAGCATCATCTAGAATATTCATTATGTGGGTGTAGTCTTTTTTCTCGTAGTCTCTGGAAGGGTCAAAATACACGGCGTGGGAGACTTGCGGGTAAAGAATGACAAGGACGGCGCGCTCGTTGCTGCGGGGAAAAGACACCTCAAATTATTCCCCATATGAGAGAGAAGGAATGATTGAAATGTATGAAAGGGTTGTCCGAAACTGACTTACTTTGGATGATAAGGCACGAGGACAATTTCCCGGTCCTTATTCTGTACCATGAAGTTTTGGAGGTACTCCCTAGCAGTTTCACGCTCAAAGTCGCTGAGACTCAAGAAAGACTCGTGCATGTAGTACGGATCCGCCACACAGATTTGCGAGACTTCTTCACTCTTCATGACGGAGCTCATATGTAGCGCAAAAAGGCGGACGATAGTAAAATCAAGACGCCTTGTTAGAAACATCTCAAAGATATGGTCAAATCGCAGGAAGAACACCTCCGCGGGCCATGTGTCGGCGTAGCACTTCCCCTCAGGCACACGAGCCGCGTATGTCGGATATCCTGGATCCTTTGAGGCTAGTAGGCTTTTCTCAGTCGACAGCACATGGTCGTGCAGTTTCCTAAGATCCCCTGATAGTGCCTCCAGCGGTTTCGGCGGTAGCATCGGCTCGCCCGTGAGATGGAACATGACCGCACCTTTCACGGGTACAAGCTCTTCAGAATGCATCGTCTGGCTGCTATGTGCTCTGGCTTGTTTGGAGGCAGTTACCTTCCCCGATCTCTTCATCTCCTTTTTCTTGGGCACACCTTCCAGACCCTTCCTTAACCCCTGCCCCAGTGTTCCCGGGCTAAGTACTGTACGACCCTCGCACCCGGCTAGTTGAGCCTGTGTTGAGGCGGCATCTTCAGGCGTGTCCTGTGAGGATTTCATGAAGAGACACTTTTTGCAATCCATGGTACGACCCTGCCCGGGCATATCATCCATATCCTCATTAGCATGCTGATAGCCCGATTCGTCATATGGTTGACTCATCATATCTATGTCATAGTCATATGCGTTTGTATTGAGGTAATCCATAGGGTCGACCTCTGTCTCATCATCCATTCTCTGTTCTACAGGAGAAATTACATCAGCCAGTACTTTGCAACCCCTTCATCATGTCGTCCGCCGCTCTCACCCGGCACTACAGGAGCTGGTAATTGCGTAGGCGGGGTGGTGGTCTCCGCACATGCTTGTTGATGTGTGGTAGTTATTGGTGTGCTCTCGGCCGGCTCTAGACGAATAAGATTCTTCGGCCATAGCAGCACCCAATTCTTGCAGCTTCCAATCCGCGGCGGGGTTTCGTCGTCCGCTCCCACATGCTGTACTGGAGGAGGCAAATCCTCGTGCCCTGATTTCACACTGGTCAAGCTAACCCTGAAGTGCCCAGCGGGGATCGGCTGGTTGTGGAACGTGCGTTGAGAGGGGTCCATTATCATCCCGTTTCCCATGTCCACCTTCTGGCCTTTGATCAAGTAGAGTATGGTGCACGGGGTTTCTTTCGCCTGCAAACACATATGTCTGTGGCGTAAAACAACCGAAAGGCAACAAAAATGGAATATTATCTATATATATATATATATATATATATATATATATATATATATATATATGTTGGTGCGACATGTAATTACCGTGACGGTGTCGAGCTCAGCCAAAGACGAAGGCCCACCTAGCGCGCCTCAGACTGAGAATGGGCTTCTATGAGCGGGAGGGGCTGCGAGAGGAGGCCCGGTTGCTTGACCAAGTGATGGTGCGATGGTGTTCTTGTTCATAGAGTTGCTCCCGACGAAACTGGGCATCGGGAAATCATGTACCATCTTGTCTGGATTTTCCTTCGCCCAGTTGATGATAACTGGAACCAAGTTAGTAGCGAAATCATTTCTGCAAGTAGTTACAGCTGCATTGACTACCTGCTGTAGCAACTCATATTTGTCCTCGGCTGCTTTTTTCGCGTCCTCAGCTGCTTTTTTCTCGACCGCAAGCTTCACCTTTGCGTCGATGTCCGCCTGACTAAACTTCTTTTTCTGCTTCTTGGCCTCCGGTCCGTCGTTGTAAAACACCTTCCACGTGGCGCCGTCTCCAGCGCTGTGCACACGACCATATTGCGGCCGCTGGTCCAAAGGGAGTCCGTTAAGTTCGTTCAAGGCCCGGTTGAGAGGGGTGTCCCACTTGGGCCTCATCGGAGAAGTAGGGCTTTCGGCTGCAAGCCGGTGTTGCTTCTCCAGTAGTCTAATCAATTTCCTCGTGATCTTGTCCGTGTAAAAAACCTTTTTCTCCTTGTCCCACTTGTAGCGGGCCCTGATGAAGTCATGCTCCAAGGGGTTGGTGAACTTCGCGAAGGGGTCTGGGAGACCCGCGGCTTCACGTTCCGCGTCCTCCTTATCCCATATGGGCCTTTTACCGAGGTAGCCACGGCTTCCGAGGCGATGCTTCCCCGTGTTCCTTTGCTGAAGGCTTTTGAATTTCGCAGCCTTAGCCTTGGCTGCCTCGGTAGCGCAAGTGTCCTTGAAATTTTCGAAATCCTCTTTCGTAAGTGTTAGATTTTCCTCCAGAATCTTGGATAGGGCTTCATCAGCCTCAATAGCTCGTTTCACCCTCCCTTTCTAGGTGGCGAAATCATTGTTGTACATGCCCATGGCGTGATTGTTAATCTTTTTCATCTTCAGATCATCCCACGGTTGTTCTATGTTATCATCCCGGTCGGGGAACTTGAATATCTTGTGCAACTTCGTTAGGAGCAACTAGGTCAAATGTTCTTTACTCCTTAAGTCATCGTCGTTGATGCTCGCGCATTCCCGTAGGATGCATCCTATGTGGTTCCCATAGCACTTGCGAGGTTCTTCCGGCTCTAACGGCTCAAACTTGCTAGGTGCCATCTTTGTGATCACAAGTCGTCCAATCCCTAGTTTGTTAGGTTTTTGTATCCTCTGCTTCTTATGCTTCCTCTTTTCGGTAGCGGCATCGGGGCCGGTACCTTCCCCGCCGGTACCTTCCCCGCCGGTACCTTCTCCACCGGTCTTGGTGCCGCCATTGGTGCCGGCGCCGTCGGTGTCGATGTCGGCGTCAGTACCATCATCGAGGCCGACCTGCAAATCTTGCTTAGCAGTCAAATAGTCGAGGTACTCTTGTTCACCCTCATAATCCATCTCGTCTGCATCTTGGTCAGAAGGCCCAATTTCTTCGTTGTTCGACATGTTTCCTATGATTAAGTGTCCTCATTTATTTCTAAAAGTATGAATAAATGAGAAATGACATAAAAAGAAATCTATGTGCCAGCACTCGATATGCCAACTATGTAGCACAAATCATGCCTTTATTCACGAGAAATTTCGGCATGACCTTTGCTAAAAAATGGACATATCGAGCACCTGAAATTCACCGAAGCGGAAATGAATCAACATTCCGGCATAACATAGGCCACTTGGACATTTTCCAAACATGACATGTCCAAAACATGACATATGCACATATCACATGTCCAGTTCAAATTTGCATATAAATTCAGCTAATTTTGAAACATAGCTAAATTCATAACTAAATAGATAACCTAATTAACATAACCGAAGAACCCTAGCAGAGAGAGAGGGGGGTTTACAGAGGGTGCAGGGGCGAGGAGGCAGGCCCGACGATGGCCGGGAGGGGAGAGGAGGGAGGCGAGGGCCGACGGGTCGGGGACGAGCGCGCCGGGGTCG
>NC_041389.1:87071633-87076213 GCF_002162155.2 Triticum dicoccoides
CTAGCGCTGGCGCCGGGGTCGGGGTCGAGGGCCGGGTTGGGGGCGAGCACCGGGGTCGGGGGCTAGCGCCGGCGCCGAAGTCGGGGGCGAGCGCCGGGGCCGGGTCGGGCGCGGCGGTGCGACGGGGGAAGAGAGAGTGGGGATTTGGGGGGAAAAGGCGGGATGAAGCAGGGCGAGTGAGAATTTTGGGTTAAGTGGATGTAGCAGTAGCGCATTAGGTCAAAAAGCGCTGCTACTAACTTCAATAGCTTTAGCGGTTTAGGCAAAATTCGCTACTACTAACTTCAGTAGCTGTAGCGGTTTATGCAAAACGCGCTGCTACTACCGTCGCTACTGCCAGTTTTCCTTTTTTTTCCTTTATTTTATCCCACTTTTATTTCCCGAGGGCAGTGAACGAAGGGAGGGCGATATATATTGCATCATTTGACGGTTAAATATGTATGCAAAATAGGAACATATATATTATACATCATTGGACCCATGCATAATAATGGCTAAGTGTGTATACAAAATAGGAACATATATATATTACACATCATTGGACCGATAACATATGTTTCCTCAGTGCTGATGTTTTCGTTTTTGAGTCAGCTTCTTTCCCTTCTTGTTTGTCGAAGAATAATTGAGCCCCTCATTGTGACTTTGCCTTTTCCATGGAGTACGATTTTTCTTAGGTAATGTAGTATTGATTCTTCTTTTGACGTATACTTCATCATCATCGTCATCTTCCCTCATTGGGTTGCCGTACTGATCATAGTCTTCCTCGTTGGCGACTCCATCCATTCCAATGATGTTCCTTTTGCCTCTCCTCATGACAACACGGCTGGGATTGCGCGGGTCAGTTATGAAGAAGCATTGTGTCACGTGCTTAGCGTGTACCCATGGCTCGTTTTTTGTGATAGCGTTCACGGTAGCGCTCTTGGCGTCGGGTATAGTCATGGTAGTGAAAATTCGGCTTTCTCTTTCAACATTCTTATCCCATCTGACACGGAACATCATCGTGTTATGCAGTCCAGAGTAGTCAAGCTTCCAGATCTCCTCGACCCTTCCATAAAATCATTCAGTTGCGCCGTTGTCACTGCCGGTCATGCATTCCATCGTCACCCCTAAGTTCTGATCATCACTGTCCATATCTTTGGCCTCCGTGTAGAACGTGTATCCGTTGATATCATATGCCTGATAGGTTACGAGGTTCGGCGAGGGGCCATGTGCTAAGGTGTATATGAGCAATCCGTCCATAGATCCCTCCTCCGGGGGATTAGAAATAATATGCTCTTTGAACCAATGCAGGAAAGTGGAGTTGTGCTCTCTAGTAACTTCGGCGTCCGTCTTGCATAGCCCCCGGTCACGATACTTCTTTGCGATAATTTCTTTGTGTAGTGCCACGAAAGGATCTACCTCGTCTAGGTGTTGTAGCACTACCAAGTTTGCTCTGTAAAGTCGCTGCGTCGATCTGAGTATGCCACGTGCAGTTCCCTGCGTGTTGCAGTGACCATCTCCTTCGAGCCTCCAATCGTGCTTGTTAACGGGCAAACCAACACTAACACCAGGCGGCTAGTCTGCGCCATGTAGAAAATTCTCACAGAAAGAGATGCACTCTTGTGCCAAATAGCCCTGGACGATGCTTCCATCTGGACGGGACATGTTACGAATGAAACCTTTGATGATCCCATTCATCCTCTCAAACGGCATCATGTTGTGCAGGAATGACGGCCCCAGGTCTATTATGTCATCCACAATATGGACACATAGATGCACCATCACGTCGAAGAACGCGGGCGGGAAGTACATCTCAAGCTCATTCAGTATCACAACGATCTCTTCCTGTAGCCTTTGGAGCTGCTTCACACTGATCGACTTTCGAGAGATGACATTGAAAAAGTTGCAGAGACCAATAAGCGTGTCATGGGCGTGCTTGTCCATTATCCCTCTAAGGGCAACAGGTAGTCTGCGTCATCATCACATGATAGTCATGAGACTTCATCCCGCTGAACCTTTTCTTGTCCGTGTCTAGATATCTGCTTATCTTGCCACAGTAACCGGAACTAACTTTGACTCCGGTAAGGCACTTAAAGAATTGATTGATCTCAGCCTGACTTAAGGTGAAGCAAGAAGGGCGGCAATAATCCTCTTTCTTTATTTTCTTGCCCTTCTTCTCCCGTGCCTCTGTCTCCGTCTCTGTCTCGTCTGACATTTTATGAGGCGGCATGTGCAGATCTTCCCTGATTTTCAAATCTTGCAAGTCTTTTCTTGCCTTCGGCCCATCCTTGGTCTTATCCGGCATGTTCATCAGTGTTGCGAGCAAGCTCTCAAGGACATTCTTACATATATGCATTTGATCAAGGCAATGAGGTGTATCGAGTTTGTGCCAGTACTCCAAGTCCCAGAACACAGACCTCGTCTTCCATACCTTCAGCAGCGGCTCCGGCGCCTTTCTCATCGTCTTTCCCGGCGCGGGGCACTCCTTCCAGTTTTTCAACAGCTCATCGATTTCGGCACCGCTCCGCTTACGTAGAGGTCCTCGATGCTCAGCGTGACCATTGTATAGATCTCCACGATTTCTCCATGGGTCGTCCTGTTCAAGCCATCTTCGATGCCCCATGTACACGATTTTCCCAGACCCGCCATCTTTCCTTGACGTTAGCTGCTGAGACATTGTATCATCCATGCACCGCGTGCATCCGCAATATCCATGGCACACCTGGCCTGCCACATATCCGTAACCGAGATAGTCCTGCATTGTCGTGATCAGCGCGACTCTCATGTTGAAATACTCACCTTTGCTGGCGTCCCATGTCTTGGCCGGTGTTTTCCATAACATGTCTAACTCCTCTTGAAGTAGCCCCAGATACAAATTAATATTATTTCCTGGTTGTTTCGGCCCTTGAATAAGCATGCTCATGTGAATGTACTTCGATTTCATGCACAACCAGGGGGGAGGTTGTACATCCATACAAACACGGGCCATGTGCTGTGGTTGGTGTTCTGGTTGCCAAACGGATTCATGCCATCGGTACACGCACCGAGCACGATGTTCCTTGCATCACATTCAAAATACCGATAGAAGTTGTTCAACGCTCTCCACTGGCTTCCATCCTTCACGTGTCTCAGCTTCGGATCATCTCCATCGTCGGGCTTCTTCCTCTCCACGTGCCAGCGCATTAGCTTAGCTTCCTTGGGATCTACAAAATACCTCTGGAGACGGGGAGTGATCGGTAAGTACCATATAACTTTCTGGGGACATTTCTTCCTGGCCTTCTTGTATCGAGAAGCATTGCACACCGGACAGCTTGTTTTTTCCACATGCTCCTTCCGATAAATTATGCAATCGTTGATGCATGCATGGTATCTAACGTGTGGCAGATCAAGAGGGCAGACGATATTCTTGGCCTCATCAACACTAGTAGGACATAGATTACCCGCGGGAAGAACATCCTTTAGGTACTTGAGATGCTCATCGAGGCTAGTGTCGGTCCATTTGTTTTTAGCCTTCGTCTTCAGGAGTTGGAGTGTGAAACTCAAGCGGGTCACCTCAGGATTGCAACCATCATACAATGGAGTGTTCGAGTCTACCACCAGTTGCTCCAGCTTAACCTCCTCTCTAGAAGCAGCTCTCTCAGTACTCGTCTCCTTGTGAAGCAATGCTTGAACATGAGGGTCCCGCACAATTGAACTTAGTACCGACAAACTCTGCTGCATGGAGTCCATGTCGTTCTCTCCGCCGCCATGTACAGCCCCTTATCCTCCGCCATGTCCGGCCCCTTCTCCGCCGCCATGTCCGGCCTCTTCCCCGCCGCCATTATCGTTCATCTCTTCGTCTTGCCCCGTGTCATCATTGCCTGCCCCGTCGACATCCTCAACATCGTCATCCTCATCTTCAATTATCCATCGAGTATAGCCATCCATGAAACCAGTCATGAGCAGGTGCGCTTCGACACGACCATCGTCATGGGGGTCGAGCCAAACTATTCCTTTGCATTTTCGACACGGACATAAAACCTCTGTCCGGTTATTTTCTTTCATGTCCTGCACCGCCGACCGCAACCACCTGTCCACCATTGTTCCACTGACCATCCTCAACTCTGCACGGTAATAATAAACAAATTGATTATAAAAATGCATGCATGCATCAAAGTCATAAAAAAATTTGGCATGACCTTCCGTAAAACTAGGACATATATGGATCTAGAGTTTGCCCGGAATTCGCCGAAATGGAAATAAATCGACATTTCGGCAAAACATAGGCAACTCAAAACCACAATTTGGCGTCAACTCAAGTCACACGAACATAAACATATTTCCATTTTGCAAAAGCATGAAATTTTCATCACCTCTATCTCGATCGAGATCGAGCACACGGTGGAGATGATGTTGTAGGGAGATCAAAAGTGTAGAAAGCTCTACTTGACAAAGATAGATCTAGTTAGGGGGCAAATAGGTCACTTAACTAAATCCTGCATCTACCTAGCTACCTAATTTGGGAGGAGACAACTTCAACTAGTGGAGGGGGAAGGAAAAAGAGAAAGGAGATGCATTAATGGAGGTGGTGTAGTTAGGTAGGAGTAATGAAGAGAGAGAAA
>NC_041389.1:87076480-87124826 GCF_002162155.2 Triticum dicoccoides
GGATAGAAGAGAGAGAGTAATGGGGGAGAAGTATTGAGGAAGAAGAAGAGTGAGAGTGGGAGCATGTGGGGGATGTAGGGGGAAGGGAAGAGAGGAGGGGGAGGGGGAGGTAGGGGAAGGGAAAGAGAGGAGGGGGAGGGGAGGGACGGGTGGGGAAAAGGTGGTGGGTTGGTGCGGGTTAGCAGTAGTGCAGGATCTAAAACGCGCTGCTGCTAAGGAATTAGCAGCAGCGCGCTTTGGGATACGGCACTACTGCTAACTGGGACAAAAAAGTGTGGCAATTTGAAATTTAGCAGCAGCGATCTCAGAAAAAGTGTGCTACTACTACATCCTTAGCAGTAGCGCGGTTCGCGCGACCGCGCTACTGCTAAATAGAGTTAGGTGAACACCGCCGGTCAATATTTGTAGTAGCGCATTTTACGCCGAGCGTGCTACTGCTAAAAACTTATCAGCAGCGAGTTTCCCGCGCACGCGCTACTACTAGTTAGCAGCAGCGCTCCTTTTTGAGCCGCGCTGCTGCTAAGATTCTGTGCATAGGCTTTTCCCTAGTAGTGTCTTGCCGCCCTAGTTTCCGTCATATCGGTATTATGTTCCCGGATTTTGCGTCTCTAACGCGGTTGGGTGATTTATGTGACCCCCTTGACAGTTCGCCTTGAATAAAACTCCTCCAGCAAGGCCCAACATTGGTTTTACCATTTGCCTACCACCTATACCTTTCCCTTGGGAGTAATTAACCCAAGGGTCATCTTTATTTCAGCCCCCCCCCGGGCCAGTGCTTCTCTAAGTGCTGGTCCGAATCGAGCAGCCTGCGGGGCCCCCTCGAGGAAACTCGAGGTTTGGTTTTACTCATAGCTTGACTTATCCGGTGTTTCCCTAAGAACGAGATATGTGCAGCTCCTATCGGGATTGTCGGCGCATCGGGCGGCTTTGCTGGTCTTGTTTTATCATTGTCGAAATGTCTTGTAAACCAGGATTCCAAGACTGATCGGGTCTTCCTGGGAGAAGGTATATCCTTCGTTGATCGCGAGAGCTTATCATGGGCTAAGTTGGGACACCCCTGCAGGGTATAAACTTTCGAGAGCCGTGCCCGCGGTTATGTGGCAGATGGGAATTTTTTAATATCCAGTAGTAGATAACTTGACACCAAATTCGAATTAAAATGCATCAACCGCGTGTGTAGCCGTGATGGTCTCTTTTCGGCAGAGTCTGGGAAGTGAACACGGTTTTGGGTTATGTTTGACGTAAGTAGGAGTTCAGGATCACCTCTTGATCATTGCTAGCTTCACGACCGTTCCTTTGCTTCTCTTCTCGCTCTCAATTGCGTATGTTAGCCACCATATCTGCTTAGTCGCTGCTGCAACCTCACCACTTTACCCCTTCCTTCCCCATTAAGCTTTGCTGGTCTTGATACCCATGGTAATGGGATTGCTGAGTCCTCGTGGCTCACAGATTACTACAACAATAGGTGCAGGTGCTGGTTATGCGATGATCATGACGCGAGAGCGATGTTTGCTTGTTTTGGAGTTCTTCTTCTGCTTCTTCTTCGATCAGGGGATAGGTTCCAGGTCGGCAGCCTGGGCTAGCAGGGTGGATGTCATTTGAGTTTCTGTTTGTGTTTCATCCATAGATGGATGGTGCTCTTATGCAAGATGATGCTGTATTCGTGTGGCATTGTATGCCTTTGTATGTATCCCCATCTATTATGTAATGTTGATGTAATGATATCCACCTTGCAAAAGCGTATCAATATGCGGTTCTATCCTTGGTGGGATCTTCGAGTCTCTTTAGGATAGTATCGCATATTAGGCGTGACACTGGGGCTGCTCAGTGGGCAGCGCCAACCGAGAATTGATGCATCCAGCATGACCTACTTGCTCCCGAAGCCATCGGCCCTCTTCCCGGCCTCCAAGATCGCGTTGGCTTTGGAGTACACAACGAAGCCTGTGCACGCTGAGGTCTGGGTGCCGGCAACTCGTTGGGAGAAGAAGTGGCGCAGCAAGGCCACGGAAGGCATCACCCCGATGTGTGCCTTAGAGTAGTAGATGAAAATCGACAGAAGGAGAATAGATTTGGGATGGAGATGCAGAGCCTATAGCTTATAATGGCGGAGGACAGCATAGAAGAACTCAGAGAAAGGAGGCACCAGGCCGGCGATGACATTGCTCATGAAGAAGGGATAGAAGGTGCTCCCCTTGTGCTCCGGCTGGGCGGAGCCGGCACGGAGCGCAGTCTCCCCCATCTCGCTGCCTTGCGCTGCCGTCATCAGGCGCGTGAGGGCAAGATTCTTCTTCATCATGTTGGGGGGATCCAGAGCCGGCGAGTACCAGGCCGGTGGAGCCTCGGTCGCGGTCTTGCGGGGTGCCATTGCTCGTTGGAGGAGAAAGGATGAGGCGGATCTAGAGATTTCGAAAGCAGGAGGGAAAGAGCAAGAAAGGGGATCTAGAGCAAGGTGAGTGAGAGCAATGAAGGTAAGCCTAACCCAGGCCAGCCTTTTGTCAGTCAAGCAGTTGCCGAGGCAGCGTGGGGAAGCGGAGATGCCCATGTCCAATCAACCGCCACGCAGCGACCAAGGCTACAGGCTATTGGGGCCCGCGGCGCTCCCCACTTGCCCTTTGGCATCGCTGCTAATCCAAGTCCGAGCGCGCCTTGGGCCCGGGGGCTACTATCGGCATTCTGGAAACGGGGGTCCCCAGACCTGCCTGCCTGCGGCATGGCTCAAGGGGTGGCCCAGTATGGCCCGTGTTCATCAACCCAAGCTCAAGACCCTTGCGAGGGGCCTAGCCTCGGGGGGCGGACGACGCAAGGCTTCCTTAGGGACGGCCTCACCAGGCAGGCTCACGAGGAGGCGGAGAGATCAAGGTACGGGTACCTCGCGAGGTGCTCATGACGCAAGCCATGACGATCGAGACCAGGCGGGCGCCAAGCGGACGCCAGCCTGCGCAGTGTCCTCGTTTTCTCTTTGGTGCAAAGGGGGTAGGCGGAGGCACGGACTACCGAGGCATCAAGCAATGGTTACCATATCGGTGCAACGAGACCAAGACCAGCAGAGCGGCAGGACGGAAGTCACGGTGGAGCCCAAGATGGCGTCATTGCCAGTGCCTTTGGTAGTCGAAGACCAACTTTAGTCAGGATAACTTGTACTAGTTGTTCCCCTTCAAAGTGGCCATTGTTGGCTCCCTTCCCTCTCAATAATTGGGAAGAGGACCAGGGCCTCTATAAATAGAGATAGCCAGCATAGTAGAAGAGGAGAGGGGATCCATAGCTCAACTCACCCAGAGAGGATCGAATCCATCCCAAGTAGAACACCGCACCAGCTCAAGAACACCTCTCGCGAGGCTGTTCCTCCTCTCTACTGTTCATCATCAGCCCCAGAGGCAATCCACCACACCACACACTAGAGTAGGGTATTACACCACAACGGTGGCCCGAACTAGTATAAACCTTGTGTCCCTTGTTTTGTTCATCGTGTAGCTTAGATTCACAGCGAAGCGTTGGGGCGTGGATCAGTAGGGGGAAGATCTTCGTGCGCACCCCAGATTTCGAACCTTAAGGGTTTTGCTGGAACCCGATATCCGACAACCTTCCCTCGCGGGAGGGATTGGTGAGAGCCACAACAAAGGACCGAATCAAGACCTTCCCATAAGGTAAATGTGGTCGCACTGAATTAAAACACGATTCAGTGGCACCGTGATGTGATCAACATAATATTCAAGTTGAACTTAATCAAGTTTAGCTTTGATAAAAACTTTTTATCATCACATGATATAACCCAAAAGAATCATGCAACTACTCGTCATGCAAAACAAACACTCATACTCATGGATCAAACTTAACAACATATGCATCTTGCAATACTTAGAATCAAAACTTCTCTGGTTATAACTCATTTTCATAACCAAGCAATATTTTTATTAGTTCTTTATTTAAATGAAACTATCACTATTAAAATAACTATCATTAATTTCCATAGCAATAAGCATAGTGCAGAATATTACTCTACTTAGCCAAACAATCTCATGCATTCAACTAGTAACTAAAACAAGCATATCTAGCATGGTAAAGTAAGTAGAAATTAAAAAAAGTTATTTATCGAATTTTAAATGCAAATAATAACTCATATTCAAGTATAAAATCATAGATATTGAAATAACACCATCCAAATGCTGGTTTGGCTTGCCTTAGTGTAGAGGAGGATCACACCACTCTTGGTTTGCTTCAAGACAAGCTTCTCATTCTGAAATAGAATTTAAACCACAAAAAGAATTATCAAAACACATTCTGAAAATCACCAAAAATTCTAGACAACAAGGAAAAATACACCTTCTGGTGTGTTGCTAGAGCTATCTGAAACAAAGACAATGCAAAAGGAATCAAATCATTTGGACTTATGGTTTAGAAATGGTGGCTAGTCAAAGCTCATTCAAATTTCTGAATAAAAGTTGAATTAAAGAGAAATCCTGGGGGGTGACGTTGAAAGCGTATTACAGAAATACGCCTCCACTCGTACCGCTTCGGGCGCGAGTGGTGAGACCGACAGGTGGGTCTCGCGCGTCAGGAGAGAGAGAGCGTGGGTGAGATCAGAGGGAGGCCGGGCTTCGCTGGAGCTCACGCCGGCGACGACGGGGTTTGGGGCTAGGCTAGAGGGATAGGATTGAAGCGGGGCTCGAGGCACACCTGCCCGTACCCGTGGCTTGGTGAGACGTGCACGGAGCTGCTCGCAGTTGAGCTCACAAGCTATGGTGGCGAACGGGTTTCGCCGGAGAGGATGAAGATGCCGGCTAGAGGCGGCTCCGAGGGCTCAGGCGGGTCCAGGCAGCACCAGTAGACCCCCAATGCCCCGCCCAAGCAACTGCTTAAGATCGAGAGGCACCGTAGTGAGGCGGCTGGACTGCAGGGATCGCCGGAGTCCTTTGGTCGGGGCGACGGCCAGAGGCCTGCCCGACCGAGCTTCTGCCCGTCTACTTGTTCGTGGAGGTGGTGTGGAGTGGTGCTAGGCTAGGAATCGAGGGGGGGAGCGCTATATATAGCCAGAGCGAGGGGGGAACGTGTCGCCACCGGAGCTCTCTAGACAAGCGGTGAACAGCGACAAGAAGCACCAACAAGAGGGGAAAATGCTCAACGTTAATGCAAAAGCTTGCCCACGCTCGTGGACGAGCACAGGAGACCGTTGGGGAAGCGGACAAGTGCACGCGCACACTTTGGCCTTTTGGCCGTGATGCACCCGTGCTTGCTGCGGAAGCTCCGGCGTTGGCGAGCGCCAGAGAGCGGTCAAGGGTGATTGGTCGGGGCTTGTGGCGCGGTGTGGCAGTCGGCGGCGAGCGCTGGAACTAGCACGCGCAAAACAGCGAGCAAGGCGCCAGCCAGAGCACGCCGAGACACATGCCAGGCGCCATGTCCACGCCCGGTCACCAAGCTGGCACGGTCAAAATGATGCCCATGAGTGGCCAAACCTTGTCTATGCGCTCGACCGTGCAGTGTTTAGTCTAGGAGAGGTGATGGATCATGCCCAGGCCGACCAGACTTGACTCTACTGAGCTGACATGTTTCTGTCCAAAAACTTGGTTGCCAAGTGTGGCCACCTTCTAGAAGGCCATTAGGGCTGATCTCCTGGGGTTTAAGGTTTCTTAGGAGGGTGTTTAAGCTCAAGAAAGATCAAGGCTAAAAGCCCAAGGAAAATGTACTTGCTGTACAAAGTGCATTTCTGGTCCAGAAGTGAAAAGATTTTCTACAGCAAAAATATTGCAAAAAGTGATGCAATATTTTTGCATGGGAAGTGGTGCCAAGGTTCTAAGAATATTTTGGAATTATCTCAGATTTTTCTGAGCAAGAAAAATTGAGGTTGCTTTGGACCACAAGTTTCTGAAGTGAGTTTCAGAGAGAGAAATGAATATTTTTCTTTTATGAAAAATATTCATTTGATTATTTTGATGATTGATCAGAGGAATAAAGAAGATAGGTCACTTGGGTGAAAGCCAAGGATATGCCCAAGTGACAAGTCCATTTGAAATGATTCAAACTCCAAATCAAATCAGGGGGAAAACCATGATAAAAACCAAGTCCGAAAAGAGAGAGAAGCCAAGATCCAGGCTGTCACACACCTCCCCCACTTAAGATGAATCTCATCCTCGAGATTCGGTTGCTTGGGAAAACCATTCTGGGTATGCAGTCCTTAAAAATTCCTCTCTTTCCCAAGTCGCTTCCTCTTCGGTGTGGTTCTCCCACCGAACCTTGTAAAACCTTATTTCTTTGCTGCGAGTGACCCTTTCTGTCTGGCTTTTCCTCATAAGTCAAATACTTAGAAATTCTATCTCTGCCATATTAGTCCTTTTCTCCAGTGGAGAGATACATCTTCTTAGCTGTGATATGTGAAACACGTTGTGTACTTCTGACAGTTTCGGTGACAATTCCAACTGATATGCAACCGTACCGACTCTGGCCATGACGGGGAATGGACCGATATATCTGGGTGCCAATTTTCCGCGGGTCTGAAACCTCTTGACTCCTTTCATAGGGGTGACTCGGAGATATATGTGTTCTTATGGTTCGAAGCCGATCTGACGATGTTTGGCATCATAATAGCTCTTCTGTCGAGATTTGGCCAATTGCAGTCTGTCGCGGATTTCCTTGACTTGCTTCTCTGCTTCGAGCATTAAATCAGTCCCAAAAATGCAGCTGTCTATGGTTTGAGACCAGTTCAATGGAGTGCAACATTTTCGGCCATACATGGCTTCATAGGGTGACATCTTTAAGCTGGCCTAGAAACTGTTGTTGTAGGAAAACTCGGCGTAGGGCAGACAGTGTTCCCACTTGGTTCCTTGGGCCAATGTACATGTCCTGAGCATATCTTCGAGTATTTGATTTACTCGTTCAGTCTATCTATCTATCTGAGGATGATAGGCCGTGCTGTATTTCAAAGTGGTCCCCAAGGCTTGATGTTGTCGGGACCATAACGCGGAGGTGAAGAGAGATCCCCTATCGGATGTGATAGTCTTGGGTACTCCTTGCAGACTGACGATTCTTGACACATACAGCTGTGCGAGTTGATTTGCACGGTATGTGTTCCGGATAGGAAGAAAGTGTGCCACCTTGGTTAAGGTGTCCACGATGACCCATATTGTGTCGTTTCCTTGATGAGACCTTGGTAGTCCGGTGATGAAGTCCATGCAGATATCATCCCATTTCCATTGGGATACTGGCAGAGGTTGGAGGAGTCCGGCGGGTTTTTGGTGTTCTGCCTTTACCTTATTGCATATGTCGCAATAGGCCACAAATTATGCGATGTCTTTCTTCATTCCATCCCACCAAAATACCTGACGAAGGTCCTCATACATTTTGGTACCACTGGGATGAATTGAGTATGGTGCTTCATGCGCTTCTGCCAATATCTTCTTCTTCAAACTTTCTTGGTTGGGTACGCAGAGTATTCCTCGGAACCTTAGCGAACCTTGCTGATCCATAGAGAAGTCTGGTGCACGCCCTTGGTGCATCTTCTGAACATATCTTTTTAACCTCACATCATTCACTTGAGCGCTGCGGATTTCTTCTTCAAGAGTAGGGGCAACTTCCAATATATTGGCAAGACGGGCGTCAGTGATTACCAAATTGAGCTGCATGATTTCTTCATAAAGCACAAGAGGCAAGGAATCCATTAAAGCATTAAGGTTGGCTGGTTTGCAGCTGAGGGTGTCAGCCACCACATTAGCTTTGCCCGGGTGATAATTTATCCCAAGATCGTAGTCCTTAACCAATTCGAGCCATCTTCACCGTCGAAGGTTCAAATCGGGATGAGTGAATATATACTTGAGACTCTTATGATCGGTGAATATCAGGCACCTCTTTCCAATCAGATAGTGTCTCCAGATCTTCAAAGCGTGCACCACCATGGCCAATTCCAAATCATGAGTAGGGTTGTTTCCTTCGTGTTGCCGCAGTTGTCGAGATGCATATGCCACCACTTTGCCATCTTGCATGAGCATGCACCCGAGTCCTCTTCTGGATGCGTCGCAGTAGACATCAAAACTGCGATAGATGTCTGGAAGAGTCAACACTGGTGCCGATGTCAGCCTGATTTGTAACTCGTTGAAACTCTCCTCACATTCCTCAGTCCATACGAACTTCTTATCCTTCTTTAGAAGCTCAGTCATAGGCCTGGCGATCTTCGAGAAGCCTTCGATAAAACAATGATAATATCCGGCTAGTCCAAGGAAACTCCGCATTTCTGAAGCTGTGGTGGGTGCGGACCAATCAACTACATCCTTCACCTTGCTTGGGTCCACTAAGATTCCTTCGCCGAGAGGACATGCCCGAGGAATCCCACTTGTTGGAGCCAGAACTCACATTTGCTGAATTTGGCATAAAGCTGATGGTCGCGAAGCCTTTGCGGAACTGCTCGAAGATGCTCCTTGTGTTCATCCTTGCTCGAGTGGTGAACGCGGTCTTAGGAATATCTTCCTTCTTTATTTTGAGTTGATGATATCCAGTCCTCATATCGATTTTTGAGAATACTTTGCCCCCACTAAATTGATCAAACAGATCATCGATCCTCGGCAGTGGATACTTGTTTTTGATGGTGACGTCATTCAATTGTCGGTAGTCTACACACATTTGTAGACTGCCATCCTTTTTGTCCATGAAGATTGCTGGTGATCCCCATGGTGAAGAGCTTGGACGAATGTATCCTTTCTGCAGCATCTCATCCAGTTGTTTCTTCAATTCCACCAATTCTAAGGAAGGAATCCGATAATATTTATTGTGTATCAGAGTGGTTCCAGGCACCAAGTCAATTGCAAACTCCGATTCTCGGTCTGGTGGCATGCTTGGTAATTCTTCAGGAAAGACGTCTGAATTGACCACAGGAATTAAATCCACTTCTTCGGCCACTGCGGCAAAAACCATATCTTTCGTGGGTATGCGCCTGCAGGCATAAAAACTTGTGGTGCGACCTTCCATATTTTTTAGGGTAACTTCTCTGGTCGCACAGCTGATGCAAACTTGATATTGAGTTAACCAATTCATGCCCAGAATGACGTCCAATTTGTTGGAATCGATGATTATCAACGAGGTTGGAAACTTGACGCCCTTGATGTCAATTATCAAATTTTGGCAGATGAGATTGCTTCTGAGTAGGGATCCCGGGATTGTACCAGCATGTATTGTCCCAAAATCGAGCAAGGAAAATTGTTTTGGGAAGCAAAACTCCGTGATATAAAAGAGTGGGAAGTCCCAGAGTCAAATAATATTACGGCAGGTATGTCATTAACAAGAAACATACCAATGATGACTTCTGGGTCCTCTTGAGCTTCGTCTACGAAGATGTAATGAATTTGCCCTTGAACCATATCTGGGGCGGAATACGGCTCCATGTAGTTGACTTGCGGCTGGAAGGGAGCTACGTGCTTGGAGTTCTTGGGACACTGCCTGGCATAGTGTACGGTTTGACCATAGCTGAAACATGAATTGTTTCGCCGACAGTCTTCGCGCACCGGGCCGGTCACGAAATTCTTGACTTGTGTAGTAGTCTTGTTGACATTCTGCTACCAATTTGGTTTGTACCCCACCTGAGTCTGTTGCCAAGTACGAGCCCTTTGCACCGGTTGCATATCCTTCTTTGGCTCGAATTTGCGCTTGTGGTCGTTAAAAGCTGGCTTGTGGTCATGTAGGAGCTTGTATTCCCTTTCGGTAATGAGGGCCTTGTTCACCAGCGTCAGGAAGTCTAGGAAATCAAACATGCTGAGAGTGCACCTGAGATGCTGATTCAGGCCTCCAAGGAATCTGTCGATCTTCCGCTCTTCTGTGGCAACATCATGAAGAGAATAGCAGGCTAGATTGTTGAACTTGTACAGGTACTCGTTGACGGTCATGCTGCCTTGATTGAGAGTGAGGAATTCGCGTTGCTTGATTTTCATAACTCCAGTGGGAATATGATACTTGTAGAATTGCTCCTTGAATTTGTCCCAAGTAATTTCCTCGTCTGCAGGCCATATTGCCTCGGCATTATCCCACCATATCATGGCAGCTCCTTCGAGATAATGCATTGCAAAGGGAACCTTGTCTCCTTCTTCAGTGTGAGAAATCTACAGTTTCCTCTCCATAGTCCTTAGCTAGTCGTCGGCGTCCAAAGGATCAATAGTATGGCTGAAACTGGGAGGCTTGGTTCGCTGAAAATCTGACAATTTGGAGTGATGGCCATTCTGGTTTCCATTCTGCCCAAACATAACTTGCACACTCTTCAGGATTTCCAACAGGTCTTTGATTCTTCTTTCTTCAAACATTCACATGATCTGGTCGGTGGAAGGTGGATGTGGCGGTGGCGGCGGAGGTGGCTGGCACGGCTCGGGGGAATTTCCCGCCTGTCTTGCGGAACGACGGACAGGGATATCCTAACAAGCTTGGCTGCTGCTGCCTCCACGCGTCATCCTATTTTTCGTTTTCCCAATACATAGCAACCATGATGAGAAAATTCCAAAATGGGCGAAAAAGCCAATGACAAATCCTGGAAGAAAACAGCAAATGAAAACCAAGGCGAATAAAAGTTCCAACATAATTATACATAGTCCCAACCTGAAAGTAACATCACAGCGGGTCTACTACCCTTGTACATGAAACTACGCATCATGACAAGTGCGAGTATAGCGATACATCATGCTCATGGCTACAGCGATACGCTAACGGTCTACTCCTCGGTCGGTGCTACTGCAGGCTCGTCTCCTGAGTCGGACCCTGATCCTGAACTGATAACACAGACCTCCGGGTCAAGAGGAACGTGACGACGCAGCCTTGAGGGCTCTCCCTCAGGGGCAGGCGGGGGATGGGATCTAAGCATAGGAGCAGCAGGAGTAGCGACGAGGGAAGACCATGCAGCAGGATCGCTGCGAGGGTTTGCCGTTAGAGGGTTAACGGTACCCTGCGAGGTCTTTGGTGGAACGAAGGTGGAAGAAACTGGAGCAGAAGTATAGATGACAGCAGAAAGAGGGTTCCTCATACGAGCAGCTGCGACAACGATGCAAGCACGTGAAAGTTCCTGAGCTAACTCATATTTCAGGAGATAACTAGCTGTGATGTAGCGAGAAAGGTGGATAGTGGGACGGTCGCATGCCGGATTAATCAAAGGAAAATGGATACGCCCATTCTCGTGCAGAGATGGGTAGAAGAAGAGACGAGGGTGGGTATGCATGCGGACCTCATTGTAGCGCAAGTCTACAAGAGCCTCGAGAGCAGCAAACTGAATCGCCTAGGAAGGCGTAGAAGCAAGACCACCCTTAGTCAAACGAGTGTAAGCGCTGGAAGGTGAACTGTGGTGTAGAGTGCAATCAGCATAATACTCATACAATGCACCGGCCAGCTGCACGCGATACACCCGATACTCTGGATCAGCACCCTCTGGGTAGAGCCGTCACTACATGTTCTGAAGCAGATGCGGCGATGTGTATGGAGCTTGCTCAGGATGGTACAAGATCAGTACTGGTGCCATCTACACTCACAAATAATTGAGTTAGTAATAACAAATAAACATGCATGCAATGCAACAATCGACACTCAAACGATGCTATCTACTGTTTCAATAACGTACTAACGGTCTAGCGTGTCCTACAATCAGCGTGGCTCTGATACCAAGCATTGTGGCACCCCGGCTCAGAGCAACCGGTTTACCTTGCATCGCCAGCCCAGAGATCAAGTCTTCTAGCAATACACAACAAACATGGTATAAAAACAACCGCTTTATTGATGCTAGCGGATTACATAGGTCTGATATTACATCGAGATTCGAGGCCAAGTGGCACACACGTTGCTGCTGGACAGTATGTACATTATTTAACGAACATGACGGGGCCTCGATCACACGAGCTACGCGGCAGCGGAAGAACGATGTAGTGGAAATCCATAGCATAGGGACACCGACGTGAACACGGCCTGGACACGAGATGCGCTCCGCTGCAAACTGACTTGCCTGAAAACTGGCATAACATGCCAGGTCAGTACATTGAATGTACTTGCAACCTCACAACAAACATAAGCATGATGACAAAGAATATCATGATATTTAATCAGATTAATTCAATGCAAAACTACTACCGAAAGAAACAAATGTTTCATGCAATGAGTCCCACGGACTCGCTTACCAGACAGTTACCTCGTAACCACACGGTGACCATACCTGGGTCACAACTTATACCAATCACTCATGAACACCTCAAGTGTTCATGCTTTCGTCATGAACCAATGCATCACAACACTCACTTAGTTTGCATGATTATTAGAAAAGTTGATCCACGGTGTGACTTACTTCCGAGTTATGCCCATAACCGAGGGTGCGGCTATCAATAGATTAATTACACTCTGCAGAGGTAGCGCACTTTACCCACACTACAGAACACCTGGCCTTGCATTCCCGTTCGGGTGGACCAAAGCATTCCGACGAAACCCTCCCTTTGTCATGCACTCTCCCCGGCCACTCCGACCAACTCCCCCTCAGGGCTAGGTCCTGGGTGGCCCCGTGTCTACCAAAGACACCAACGGCCACCATCGTGGCAAAACGGTCCCGAACGGGAACAAGGTACCATAAAAACAAAAACGAGCACACAAGGTTATGTCTGCCTACCGGGCCAGGGTTTGCACGCCCGTAACCTTCCCTCTCAGGAGGCACTGGTGAGAGCCACAACAAAGGACCAAATCAAGACCTTCCCATAAGGTAAATGTGGTCGCACTGAATTAAAACCCGATTCAGTGGCACCATGATGTGATCAACATCATATTCAAGTTGAAATTAATAAAGTTTAGCTCATGGATCAAACTACTCGTCAGGCAAAACAAACACTCATACTCATGGATCAAACTTAACAACATATCCATCTTGCAATACCTAGGATCAAAACTTCTCTGGTTATAACTCATTTTCATAACCAAGCAATATTTTTATTAGTTCTTTATTTAAATGAAACTATCACTAGTCAAATAACTATCATTAATTTCCATAGCAATAAGCATAGTGCAGAATATTACTCTAGTTGGCCAAACAAGCTCATGCATTCAACCAGTAACTTAAACAAGCATATCTAGCATGGTAAAGTAACTAGAAATTAACCAAAGTTATTTATCAAATTTTAAATGCAAATAATAGCTCATATTCAAGTAGAAAATCATAGATATTGAAATAACACCATCCAAATGCTGGTGTGGCATGCCTTAGTGTAGAGAAGGATCACACCCCTCTTGGTTTGCTCCAAGACATGCTTCTCCTCATGAAAAAGAATTTAAACCACAAAAAGAATTATCAAAACACATTCTGAACATCACCAGGAATTCTAGACAGCAAGGAAAAATCCACCTTCTGGTGTGCTGCTAGAGCTTTCTGAAACAAAGACAATGCAAAAAGAATCAAATCATTTGGACTTATGGTTTAGAAATGGTGGCTGGTCAAATTTCAGTCAAATTTCTGAATAAAATTTGAATTAAACAGAAATCCTGAGGGGTGACGTCAAAAGTGTATAACAGAAATACGCCTCCACTCGTACTGCTTCGGGCGTGAGTGGTGAGACCGACAGGTGCGTCCCGTGCGTCAGGGGATAGAGAGGGTGGGTGAGATCAGAGGGAGGCGGGGCTTCGCCGGAGCTCACGCCGGCGACGAGGGGGTTTGGGGCTAGGCTAGAGGGATAGGATTGAAGCGGGGCTCGAGGCGCACCTGCCTGTACCCGTGGCTTGGCGAGAGGTGGACGGATCTGCTCGCAGTTGAGCTCGCAAGCTACGGTGGTGGACGGGTTTCGCCGGACAGGATGAAGACGACGGCTAGAGGCGGCTCTGAGGGCTGACCGGGGTCTAGGCAGCACCAGCAGACCCCCAATGCCCCGCCCAAGCAGCCGCTTGAGCTCGAGAGGCACCAAAGTGCGGCGGCTGGACTGTGGGGATCGTCGCAGTCCTCTAGTCGGGGCGTTGGCCAGAGGCCTGCCCGACAGAGCTTCTGCTCGTCTACGTGTTCGTGGAGGTGGTGTGGAGTGGTGCTTGGCTAGGAATCGAGGAGGGGAGCGCTATATATAGCCGAAGCGAGGGGGAAAGTGTCGTCGCCGGAGCTCTCTGGACACACGGCGAACGGTGACGAGAAGTTCCAACGAGAGAGGGCAAACGCTCAGCGTCAACGCAGAAGCTTGCCCACACTCGCGGAGGAGCACAGGAGGCGGTTGGGGAACCAGACAAGTGCACGCGCGCACTGTGGCCTTTTGGCCGCGACGCGCCCGTGCTTGCTACGGCAGCTCCGACGTTGGCGAGCGCCAGAGAGCGGTCGAGGGTGATGGGTCAGGGCTTGTGGCGCGGTGCGGTAGTCGGCGGCGAGTGCTGGAACGAGCACGCACGAAACAGAGAGCAAGGCGCCAGCCAGAGCGCGCCGAGACGCATGCCAGGTGCCGTGTCCACGTGCGGTCACCAAGCTGATATGGTCAAAACGACGCCCAGGAGCGGCCAAACCTTGTCTACACGCTCGACCATGCATTGTTTAGTCTAGGTGAGGTGATGGATCAGGCCTAGGCCGACCAGACTTGACTCTACTGAGCTGACAAGTTTCTGTCCAGAAAGTTGGTCGCCAAGTTTGGCCACCTTCTAGAAGGCCATTAGGACTGATCTCCTGGGGTTTAGGGTTTCTTAGGACAGTTTTAAGCTCAAGAAATATCAAGGCTAAAAGCCCAAGGAAAAATGTACTTGCTGTACAAAGTGCATTTTTGGTCAAGAAGTGAAAAGATTTTCTACAGCAAAAGTATTGCAAAAAATGATGCAATATTTTTGCATGTGAAGTTGTGCCAAGGTTCTAAGAATATTTGGAAATTATCTCAGATTTTTCTGATCATGAAAAATTGAGGTTGCTTTGGAGCACAAGTTTCTGAAGTGAGTTTCAGAGAGAGAAATGCATATTTTTCTTTTATGAAAAATATACATTATCTGAGGAATAAAGAAGATAGGTCACTTGGGTGAACGCCAAGGATATGCCCAAGTGACAAGTCCATTTGAAATGATTGAAACTCGAATTCAAATCAGGGCAAAAACCACGATAAAAACCGAGTCCGGAAAGAGAGAGAAGGCAAGATCCAGGCTGTCACATAGCATGACGCATGCACACAGTGCTTACCCATGTACTGCATCTGCTATTGAAAGGGCTAAGGGTTGCAGTTCGATCTGGGTGCATCCAACGGTGTAGACGTACGATCCGTGGGGTTTGTGCTCTGGCCAATCAGAACGCATGACTCAGATCGCGCGCGGCATCGGCCACAGTTTGGTAGGCACACGGCTTTCGTTTGGCCTTTTTATAAAATAATTGAGTTTCCTAGGCATTTAATATCCATAATTTAAATCTAAACTTCAAATACATGCTCCAGTTCACCAAAATGGCTAAAACATTTATACATGTGTCCTTGAGTGCATGTTTAGATCCCGCCAGGAATGGGAATGAATTACAACCGTACCGGCGTCCTGGCTCATCCTCGAACATTTACAATCTCGGTTTTTAAATCCCCGTAAATCCTAAACTCACCAGGAAGTCATGAAAGTTGGCATGGTGTCACGTCATGGCGCATATATGTCATGGTAAAAACATGGTCCAATTCGGGCCAAGCGTTATTACGAACCACTTACAAATCGGAGCTTCTCTCAACAAGAAGCCTTGTGGTTCTGATAGGGAAACGTGTTCCCCTTGTTGTCGAAACATAATCACGGCTTCTTTTCGCCTTGTATTTTCTTCTACGGGTAACATGGAATGACAGGATATCCGTGCTAAAATTTAAACTTATTCAGGGTCCGTTTGGCCTTTTTATACGCTAATTGAGTTTCATAGGCATTTAATGTCCAGAATTCAACTCTAAACCTCAAATACATGCTCCAGTTCACCAAAATGGCAAGAAAAAAAATACATTCATGTGTCCTTGGGTGCATGTTTAGGTCCCATGCATGCCAAGAATGGGAACAAATTACAATCGTACCAGCGTCCTGGCTCGTCCTCAAACATTTGGCATCTTGGTTTTTAAATCCCCATAAATCCAAAACTCACCAAAAAGTCACGAAAGTAGGCATGGTGTCACGTCTTGGCACATATATGTCATGGCAAAACCGTTGCCCAATTTGGGGCAAGCTTTACTATAAACCTCTTACAAATCGGAGCTTCTCTCAACAAGAAGCCTTCTGGTTCCGATAGGGAAACATGTTCCCCTTGTTGTCGGAACATAATCATGGCCTCTTTTCGCCTTGTACTTTCTTCTACGGCCAACATGGAACGACATGATATGCATGCTGAAATTTAAACTTATCAGGGTTCGTTTGGCCTTTTTATACACTAATTGAGTTTCCTAGGCATTTAATGTCCATAATTCAAATCTAAACTACAAATACATGCTCAAGTTCACCAAAATGGCTAGAAAACTTGTACATGCATGTGTCCTTGGGTGAATGTTTAATTAGGTCCCATGCCAGGAATGGGAATGAATTACATCCGTATCGGCGTCCTGGCTCGTCCTCAAACATTTGGAATCTCGGTTTTTAAATCCCCATAAAATCCAAAACTCACCAGAAAGTTATCAAAGGTGGCATGGTGTCATGTCATGGCACATATATGTCGTGGTAAAAACATTGCAAATTTGGGCCAAGTTTTATTACAAACCTCTTACAAACCGGAGCTTCTCTCAAGGAAGTCTGATGGTTCCGATAGGGAAACGTGTTCCCCTTGTGGCGAAACATAGTCGCTCCCTCTTTTCGCCTTGTATTTTCTTCTACGGGCAACATGATATCCATGCTGAAATTTAAACTTATTCGGGGTTCATTTGGCCTTTTTATACACTAATTGAGTTTTCTAGGCATTTAACGTCCATAATTCAAATTTGAAGTACAAATACATGCTCTAGTTCACCAAAATGGATAGAAAAATTATACATGCATGTGTCCTTGTGTGCATGTTTAGGTCCCATGCAAGGAATGGCAACGAATTACAACCTGATCGGCGACTTGGCTCATCCTGAACATTTGGAATCTCGGTTTTTAAATCCCCATAAGTCCAAAACTCACCAGAAAGTCATTAAAGGTGGCATGGTGTCACGTCATGGCACATATATGTCGTGGTAAAAACATTGCCAATTTGGGCCAAGCTTTATTAGAAAGCTCTTACAAACCGGAGCCTGTCGCAAGAACCCTCGTGGTTTCGATAGGGAAACGTGTCCCCTTGTGGGCCAAACGATAATCGCTCCCTCTTCCAGCCTTGTATTTTTTCTACACACAACACGTACGGAACAATGGGAGATTCGCGCTGAACTATGAAATTATTCAGGATTAGTTTGACCCTTTTTATTCATTAATTCAGTTTTCTAGGCATTTAATGTTCATAATTCAAATCCAAACTACAAATACATGCTCCAGTAAACCAAAATGGCTAGAAAAAATGTACATGTGTCCTTGGGGTGTGTGTTTAGGTCCCATGGAATGAAATAGGAATGAAACCAACCGTCTCGTTGTCCTGCCTTGGCCACAAACATTGCGAATCTCAGTTTATAAATCCCTGTAAATCCAAAACTCACCAGGAAATCATGAAACTTGGTAGGGTGTTACTACATGGTACATATAATTGTCCAATTTGGGCGAAGCTATATTACAAGCCTCTTACAAACCGAAGCTTCTCGCAACCCTCGTGGTTTCGGTGGGCGAAACGATAATCGTTGCTTGTTCAAGCCTTGAACTTTGTTTTCTACAGGCAACATAGAATAACAGGAGTGTTGTGCCGGAATTTGAGACTGTTTAGGGTTTGTTTGGCCATTGTATATATTACTAACTAAGTTTTCTATGCACTAAATGTAGTCCATAATTCAAATTTGAACTACAAGCACATGCTCCAGTGAAGCAAAATGGGTGGGAAATCGTACATGTGACATTGGGTGCATGTTTAGGTCTCATTTAAGGAATGGGAATGAATTACAAACTTGTCCTCGTCCTAAAACATTGAGAATCTTGGTTTCAAAAACTCACCCAAAAAACCTTAAACTTGGCATGGTTTCATGACATGGCACATATATGCTGTGGTAAAAAAATTGTCCAGTTTGAGAAGAGGCGCACACATTAGTAGCCAACGAAGTCCTTTTTGAAACAATAAGCTGATACATTAATATCACAAACGGTTGTATTATATGAACCGTGTCAATATTTAACCATACTCAGTGGCGTGCATGCAACAGTTTGATTAGAAGGGACGAGCGCGAGAAGCCCGCCATGCAGGCTCGACGGGACGCGTGCGAGCAGTCCGCTGTGCAGGCTTGATGGGACGCGTGCATCCTGTACACCTCGCAGGCTCGACGGGACATGTGCGAGCAGCAAGGCCGCACATGCTCACCGGGAAGCGAGCTCTTTGACCTCCATGTACCAGCCGCCACCCGCCTCACTCAAAACTTCACCATTAATGGGTTAATTAAAGCGCCTGGACAGAGGTTTTTTAGGGATGGACGGAGGGTGTTTGGTGGTGATCCCATGGCAGCATATGCTTTATTCGTGCTTTCAACTCATATTCCGGCCTAATTTAAATTGCCACATAGGGCAACGGATAATACGACGACAAATAAAATGGCAATAGATAGTACGACAAATTTACAATGGCACAGATAATAATGGTCTTACATATTCCAGATAATTTTAAATGCCACATGCGGCAAAGTCCGGAAGACACGGGGGCAAGAGAAGAAGGAAATCATAGACAACGATCAAGATCGCAACATTATCTAGTCTTCCATAGATCGCCGGGCGATGACATCCTCCAACTCCTTCCTCAATTCCTCACGGCTTTGCTTAAAAGCAGCCACGGATTCCTCCACCTCCTGCTCGTGCTCGATCCAGAGCTTCCTCAAGTCACCCATCAGTTCCTCGACGACCGCGGTCAGTGTCATCCCCGACGCACTGCTCTGCTCATGCAGCATCATCCAGCTGGTGACCTCCTCCTCCTTCTCGATGAGTGCCTTGAAGAGCTTAGCATTGTCACCATGAGTTGCTCGATGAGGCCAGTCGCCTTGTCAACCGAGGCATCACTGATCTCGAGCAGCTTCATCAATAAGTCAACTAGCTCCTGCTGCTTAATGATGCCAGCGAGAATGTCGTCATCGCCGGCCAAGGACTTCAGCAACACCAGCTCGTCGCGATCGCCGTTGCGGCGAGTGCACTTGTGAGAGCCCTCGTGTGCCCGTGAGAGCTCGTTCGAGGGCTCCAAGGCGCGCCTGGACATCTCTGCTGCGGCTGCCGCTTCACGGCGGGACCTCTCTAGTGCTTTCATGGCCTTGGACTTTGCTGCCTGGTTATATGCCCACCCGAAACTCCTCCTACTGGTCATGGCGGAATGACTTGACATGAAAGACCAGTTTTGTAGGTGATGAGGAGAGGAACTATGAAGTAATTTTTGAGTGGATAGTTTTTATAGCCCGGTGCTAAGTGTGAACACATATTAGTTTGATCGGTGTGAACACATATTAGTTTCATCAATGTGAACTGATTTGCAATTAGTTATTGCGTTGTAATCTGCAATGTGATGAGAAACAAAGTCAAAATTTATTGATGGTTTTGGGCCCACACAGCCCAGTTTTTGTTGTTTTGTCTCATCGCAAACAGTTCTTTTGGATCAACCGTATGCCACGCACGAAAGCCCGAAACGTGGGCCCTTGTTCTCGGATGTACGTGTATGTGTCTGCCCACTATCACTCATGGTCATCATATCACCATCGTGTCCTATGGATGCGCCATCGGGTCTCCCACGGGGTGCTAGAAGGTTGACAACATGATTGCTCCCTGTGGCTTCCCTACTTTTTTTTTCTTTTTTGTGGGTCTGTGGCGTCCCTGCGAGCGCTCTGCTCGCTGTTGAGGCAAATTTACAATGGCAACGGTTAATAATTGTCTTACATATTCAGGACAATTTAAAATGCCACATGCAGCAAGGCACAAAACAATCACGACCTACTTTTGCATACAATTATAATAAAATATAGTCTAAAAAGGTGAGCCGGCGGCGTGCCGACGACGGTCTTCTCGGACTCCATGATCAGCATATCACCCTTGCGGCCGTTCATTATGTGTAACTTACTAATCATCGCACACGAGTACTCGCAGACGCATCGTGTGCGATACTCCTAGCCACCGCAAGCAACTAGTTGGCATTTTTCAAAGTTTTTTATACGAATAGAATCACACACAAATTTAGTGTAGTAACTGTCTATGTTATAATTTCTCATCCCAAAAAGTTCATCCGAGTGGGCCGTTTGCTGCGTATCAGGCACATCTGGTTTACACGAATCGTTTGTGTTCTTTTGGCTGAGTGCAAATGCCGCATATCACACACATCTTGCTAAGACGAACCGTTTCCGTTCTCTTGCCTAATCGAAAACGGTTTATCCGAGTGAACCATATGTCGTATATCACTCACACCTTGATCTGGCTGACCATTTCTGTTGCATTCCTTAATAGCACACAGTTCATCGGAGGGAACCGTATGCCGTATATCGCACACACATCACTATGGCTGCTCGTTTCTGTTGTTCTTCCTCATCGCAAACAGTTCTACTGGATCAATCGTATGCCCTGCATCGCACACGCAACTAAAATCTGAACCGTGTTTGATGCATCCATCATCGCAAACATTTTGCACATTTTTTACGGTTTTCTTACACCACCGTTTGCGATTATTGCATCACATACAGTTTCTCGAAGGGTCTTTGATCGTAGTGTCGCGTTAGCAGCATCCTGCAGTAGTGTCACTTGATGCTGGTTCATGAATATCTCATTGCCCCATACGCAGAAAGGGTCGAAGTGTGGATCTTTGGCAATGATATGTGTACCTAGAAGCACCAAGTTAATATTAGAAGCTAAACAACAATTTCAAAATGATGTAGTACAACACTCCCTCCATCCCATTATATAAGATTTTATACATGTATATCTAGACATCATCAGAACATTAAGGTAACACTCTTGTTGCTATGTAGCCTAGGATTGCATATTTAGTCATTCAGTACAATGCATGTTGCTATGTAGCCTCAGATATATTAAATATGGCCCTAGTTAACCTACTGATAAATGGGTTACAGATATATTCAGTGAAATGTCTGATTCGACGATTAATCCCTTATCAGCCCCCAGGCTATATGGTACCAGCTACCGAGATCCCGAATAGTGAGTACATATAAACAATGCGATGAAACTAACCTCAATGGAAAACAACATTGTTCTCAATATTGTCCTGTATGAGCACAATAAAGGCATGTTAAGCACAACATGCTAAACATCAACCAAATATATCCATGGTAGACAATATAATCTAAAAATGATAGCTTCAGTGTGCAGGCTTAAGCATGCTAGTTAAGAAAAACAAGACATGGAAAGGTGTGTTAATTGCATCAGGCATAACATTTATAAACAAGCAAATAGTCATTCAAACTGGTATTGTGCAGGTCTAAAGTACACTAGTTATTGTTAACAAAATGAAAAGGCATGTTAACTGCAATATACTTAATAGCAACCAAATATCGTAATTCATAGGTGTATTGTTGAAACTGTTATTGATGAAATTGAATTGCACGGCAAATGGTTGCACATATAGAGCATCACATTGTGAAAAACTGAAATAAACAAGGCATAAGGCCATCTCTAGCCGATCCTTTAAAAGTTAAAGGACTAAAACCCTTACTGAATATATATATATACTCTAGCAATTTTTGGCCGTTTCTAGTCGATCCCCTAAACTTAATGTTGTAAACTTCAATTTGATCAAGTTCAAAGCAGGTTCAACCGAAAGTAGCATGCATTCAAACATAAACATAGATAGGTTTCCATAACCGAACATAAAACATAAATTTAAACTAAGCTAAACTACTTTCGGTCGAAGTAGAGGTCGAGCCAATCCTTCCTCATCAGCTACGGGGTGCCACGGGCCGGGTCCAGGCCGGTGTCGTCATTGGGGTCATTGAGGAAGGCACTCCTCCACTTATAGACGTCGATCTCCTCGTCCTCACTGCCCACCTCGACACCCTCCACGCCGCTGTCCTCGTCATACCTCATCATCGGAGGAGAGCGCGATAACCTTAATGCCCTCTGCACCGCCGTCCTCGCCGCCTTTGACCTCATCATCGGAGGAGAGCGCGGTAACCTCGCCGCCCTCCGTGCCGCCATCCTCACCACCTTCGACCTCGTCAGCGGAGGAGAGTGTGATAACCTCTCCGCCCTCCGGGCCGGCAAAGATCGCCCGCTTCGCCTCTACGAGCTCCGGGTGCTGCCGGTGAAGCTCTTGCATGTATGCCTTGTCGACGGCCTCGGCCTCGAGGCGCTCCCACGCCTCGCGGTTCTCCTACTCCATAGCCAAGCTCACCACCCCTGGCTCCGGCAGAACGAGGTGGACCGGACATGTGCCGAAGGGGAAATTGATCCTAGCCGCCGCGCCGTGGTAGCGGACCTGCCAGCGGTCGTACTCCATGGCCGCGAGCTCGGCCATGAGGAAGCTACCGAGCCACTGGCGGGTGTGGGTCTCCCGATCTGTAATCTCGGCAACCCACATCCCCTATCGCTACTGCCGAACCCCGAGGTAGGACCTCGTCGACTGCCGGGTCCGAGGGAGGACGGGGAAGTCCTAAAACCAGTGTAGGGGCACGTTGGTGGGCGGATCGGGGGACCGGCGACGGGTGGATCGATAAAGAGCCCACGGAGGACGACAGGGACACCTCGACGGCCACCTCGCCAGCATCGGGCGAAGAGGCCGCGATAAACCTCTCTTTGTCCATTAGCTCCTCGAGCTCCCCGGCGCACATGTAGAAGTTGAGGATGGAGGCGGCGGCGATGGCGGTGACCTACCAATGGTTACCGGGGTGGTGTGTGTCGGTGAGCGGAGGTTTTGGGGAGTGTGTGGTGTGTGTGGAAGTGGGGAGGGTGGGGCGGTTAAGGTGGTGTTTGAGGAAATACCGCGGCAACTGAAAATTTTACTAGGCGGGAGTAACAAGGCGTGGCTACTGAAAATTTGGATCAAGGGCGAGCTAGTGTGCTTGACACGCCAGCTGTGGACTGTAGCCGACGCACCTTCTCGCGGAAGCCATAGGTGTACTATACATCGACGGTGCTCCAGAATATTTTGTACTGCATCTCACACGGTTGGTGATAATAAACTGTTTGGCATCTACTTGATTTTTCATTTTTATTTCAATTACATAATGCGGCAATCTATGGTGTTTGATTTGCTAGACGTTTTATCTGCAGTGAACATGCAACTATATGTGTGTCGTACAAAAATTGAAATTATTCAGGGTTCATTTGGAAATTGTATACATTAAATTTGTTTTCTAGCCATTTCAGGTGCACAATTCAAAACTAAAGCACATGCTCCAGTCCATAAAAACGGGTTGTAAAATCAAATATTTGTCCTTGGTTGCAAGCTTAGGTCACATGCAAGAAATGAGAATGACTGTCAAAGACCTTGACACTGTCGCTCGGCCGTTAACATTGAGATACATGGTTTTAAAATTCTAGTAAATCGAAAAATCGACTAAAATTCATGAAACTTGACATGATATCATGGAACGGCATCGACATGCCGTGGTAAAAATATTTTCCCATTTGGGGCAGGTTTGGGTATAAGCTTCTTGCAAACCGGAGCTTCTCTCACAACAAGCCAGATGGTTTCGGTAGGGAACGTGCCACCTTGGGGGACAAACGATATATGTTGCCCCTTCTTACTTTCTAAATTTTTCTCGTGTCAACATAAAACAACATGAGTGATGTGTCATTTTTTGGGATTTTTCGGGGTTCGCTTGGACATTTTTATACATCAACTGAGTTTTCTATGCATTCATGTGCATAATTCAAATTTGAACTACTACATGCACATGCTCCAGTGCATATAAAGTGGTTCAAAATTGGAATGTGTGTCCTTGGTTACATTCTTAAGTCCCATTCAAGACATGAGAATGAATGTCAAATACCTTGCCATCGTCGCTCGGCCGCTAACATTGAGATACATGGTTTTTAAATTCTAGTAAATCGAAAACGCATATAAAATTTATGAAACTTGACATGCTAGCATGGAACGTCATCAACATGCAGTGGTAAAAATATTGTCCCATTTGGGGTAGGTGGGGGTATATAATCTTCTCACAAACCAGAGCTTCTCATAACAAGCCTCATGGTTACGGTAGGGAACGTTTCACCTTTCTGGATGAAACGATATCCGTTGCCTCTTTTTGATTTCAATTTTTTTCTAGTGACAACATAGAACAACATGACTGTCGTGTTAGATTTAGGATTTTTTTTCGGGGTTCATTTGGACATTTTTATACATTAATTGAGTTTTCAATGCATTTATGTGCATAATTCAAATTTGAACTATAGACACATGCGCTAATGCATAATAATTGGTTGAGAATTCAAATCCATGTCCTTGGTTGCATGCTTCGGTCCCGTGCAAGAAATGGGAATGAATGTCAAACACCCTGCCACCGTCACTCGGCCACAAACATTGAGATACATGCTTGTTAGATTCTAGTGTATCCAAAACTCTTCTGAAATTCATGAATATTGGCATGCTATCATGGAGCTCCATCAACATGCCGTGGTAAGTTTTTTGTGTCATTTGGGGAAGGTTTAGGTATAAGCTTCTCACAAATTAGAGCTTCTCACAACAAGAGCCTGATGGTTTCAATAGGGAACATGCCACCTTTGGGGACGAAACGATATCCGCCACCTGTTATTGCTTTCAATTTTTTCTCTAGTGTCAACATAGAACAACAGGAGTGTTGTGTTAAAATTTAGATTTTTTCGGGGTTCGTTTGGACATATTTAAACATTAATTGAGTTTTCAATGCATTTATGTGCATAATTCAAATTATAACTACATGCACATGCTCTAATGCATATAAATTGGTTAAAAATTCAAATCTGTGTCCTTGGTTGCATGCTTAGGTCCCATGCAAGAAATGGGAATGAATGTCAAACACCCTGCCACCGTCACTCGGCCGCACATTGTGATGCCAGCTTTTTAAATTAACCGCATTATCAGTTGTTCGTCAAAGTGTTGGAAGACGACCTCGCGGGCCCACTGAAAGCGTCACACGCGAGTATCGAGTGTTGTGTAGGACATTCATTGACTGCATGTGAACAAAACATGTATGTATGAAAGGGTTGTGTAATGTTTTAATTTACGAATTCACGACTCTGATGTGGCACCGGCCTGCCTAACAAAATGGCCAACCCACATGGTGGTTCACAACTAGTACTGTACTGCGAGCCACCCGCCACCCCTAGACGCACACACCCACACACACACTGTGAATCCACCGCGACTATGATGCATGTTAAATTAATTATCCTGCGGTGAATATATATATATATGTTACCAAAGGAGGGACGTTTTAATTTGGAAAAAAATCAGAGATCATTACGATGTTTTAGTACATTAATTAATTAATTTTCTACGAGTATAATGTGCAAAAATGAAATTAGAGCTACAAGCACACGTGACAGTGCACCTAAATGGATTGCAAAAAACACATGTGTCTCACTGGGTGCATGTTTACTCCCTGTGCAACAAATTTCAAACAATGAGAATCTTGATTTTTAAATTCTAGTACATCCAAAACTTATTTGAATTTCATGAAACTTATCATGTTGTCATATGGACACTAATACAAAGTTTCTTTGCACTTTTTTGGGGTCAATTTTGAGACCAATTTTGATGTTATGTTTGTCTAATTACAAACGAGAGATTATTAATAATTGGGAATTACCAATATCCCAAATGGATTATTTATTCGAACCGTGAGCATTAGACCAACAATGGATATATGCTATGCTTCGGTTAAGCAATAAAGCGGCAGCATTAAACATCCAAATAGAAAAACAATATACGTTGGATTATATACAACAAGTCATCAACACACAACGATAACGAGGATACATGTTGGATTATCGATTATTTCGAACAAAACATTCTAGTAAGTACTAAAGTTTTTCTCACACAACAAATAACAAAGCGATGAAATGAACTTCAGCTCAACCAATCCTCTACGTTGGAAATGCTTGCTTTGAACCATAACTGATTCTCTGGGAAGGGCCCACTATTGTCAATCTCGAGACCAACGCAGGACTAATCATCCAGGCTGAAGCGGCCTATAGGAAGCATATTGTGATGGCGAGGGTAGGGAACCGTAGCAATGTCTGAGGTATAGATATAGTTGCTTCTCATAAACGATAGTAACGTTGTATCAACAACAGCTGGATCGCCTTTTACCATCATTGGATAGTTTTGTCCAAGGAAGAGCAAGTTTTCTCCAAGACTATCAATACTAAACTAGGGAGAAGGTGTTGGCGCTAGCACACAAGTATCCATCCCAAATGCCCTCCAACGGATGTTGGAATAGGTCCGGAGAGTGCGACCATGGGAGACAACACCTGCTTTGTTAGTAACATCAGCAGTGCCCTGTATACATACAAGAAGAGGTGATCCATCGGAATAAGTTGCCAGGCGCCACTGAGTATATAGGTCCTGCTCTTCATCATGCCTGTGATCATCACCATAGTCATCTCCTCCTTGGTTAGAAAAGTTTTCAAGTGTAGATGGTGGGATGTTCACGGGACCTTAGAAACACAAGAAGTTTAATTAGTAAAGGGAAACTAGCTAACCCGCGTGCATGTGGATGAAACAATTATAATTACGGTGGAAGACAAATGTACCGAAATCATAAGGATTCGATGCAAAAACAGTGCCACGAATGGTGTCAGCAAACACAAGACCCTCGTATTGAATTGCATCACAATAATCATCCGTGTACAGAAATTGATTTTTGAGAAATATCCATCGAGGCGTGGAAGTAAGGATGGCAACAAGCTTGTCGAAGATAGCAACAACTTCATATTTCTTATAATCCCAAGAGCGGTTGGGAACTCGACAAATTGCTATCTTCCGTGGACGACATTACCCATGATGATATTTGAACGTACGTAGATCATCTGTGTGCTCAATCTCAAGGCAGTCTATGATTTTTGGAAGTGGAACCCAGTGACGAGTGTACACATTCGCAAGTTCCCACTCGTAGTTATACCCAATATAAACAACCCAATCTCCATGTGGACCTGCCCAAGCCTTACCCTCAAGCGATGGAATATTAACATCACACGTATCATTATCAAGCGGCATCAACTTGCACAAGGCAAGGCTTCCATCGTCCCCACGTCAGTGACTAGCATCATGGCGAAGAAGATAGGGGAGATCAAACTGCTCCTGAACCCTTGGGTTCTTTGTGATGATGTTATTTGTTGAGTCGAGAATGGACTTGAACGAACCTGCCATGCTAGCCGAGGTGATGACGTTGCTACGATCAATGAGTTCCTCCACCACGTCATCTTTCAGACCAGGCAAGAATAACAGGGTCATTTTCGGCCTATTCCCTCCATGGAGAAGACGATCGAACAATGGTAGAAGGAAGGGTGAAGGAAAATGGAGGGAGGAATAGTGTGCGATAGCAATTCCAAATCAAGAGAGAAAGGCAAAGAGGCGGTCGGCGGTTGCCATAGTACACGAAGAGGGTAGTGGGGAGCAAATGGTTGCCACAGAGAGGTCACACACTAACGACAAGGCCGTCCTCTCAGACCTAGCGCCCGCGCGGGATGGCCTTCGTCACCCACACGAGCGAAGCCACTTCGCACCCAACACGATTGGTCCGCCACACTGCTAAGAGCAAGTACTACAATAGTGGGCTTATAGCCTGCTTACATGGCAATTTTGCCTATGTGAAGGAGAGAGACATGAAGGATTCCCGCAACAAGGACAAACGTGCCTGGCACTCGGCCTGGATGGAGAAACTTGACAAAGCTCATGCCGTGTACGTGGCCAAGGAGGCGTACATGTGCTACGACATGTACAGGCGGATCGTTGACATGAGGAAGTGCCTCCTTCCCCAAAACGGCCAGGGATCCAGCCAGAAGCAGAGCAATGGCAAGCATCGTCACAACAAGAAGTAAATGATCAGATCCTCATTTCTCCTAGTTTAGTATGCATGTAATTGCTTACTTTGGTGTGTGAAAATTTTATGTGTGTAGTCACTTGTGTAATTGTATGCTTAATTTGGTTATGCAATGCTGTCTTTTTAAGTATATATATGTTGATGTTATGTAGATAGAGCAAATCACGTTGCACACGGACTAAACAATGGAACCCGTCGGTGATGATTTCATCAATCACTGACAATTGTATACCAGCAATCGTTTGCTCACAACACACATGGCATGTTCATAGGAATCGTCTGTGTTGTTATCGGTCTTCCCACACATTTCCGATTACAGACCTGTTTGCCGCGTATCACACACATCTTGTTAATTTGAACCGTTTTTGTTCTCTTGGATCAACGCAAACAGTTCATCTGAGTGAACTGTATGTCGTATATCGCACACACCCTCATCTGGCTGGCCGTTTCTGTTGTTCCGCCTCATCACAAATAGTTCATCCGAGTGAACCATATGCTCTACATCGCACACGCCTTCATCTGGCAGCCCGTTTCTTTTGTTCACCCTCATCACAAACAGTGAACTGAACTGAATCGTATGCCCTAAATCGCACACACAACAAAAATCTGAACCATGTTTGATGCATCTGTCGTCGCAAACATTTTGCACCTTTTTTGATGGTTTTTTACACCACCGTTTGCGATTATTGCATCACACACTGTTTCGTTGAAGGGTCTCTGGTCGTAGTGTTGCGTTAGCAGCCTCCCACAGTAGTGATATGAGCATGATGAAAACTAGCTTGACTGTAATTCCCATGTGACCCCGGGAGCGCTTTTCTTTATATAAGAGTTCGTCCAGGATTTTCCTTTACTACAAAAAGGACTGTTCCACCTTGCTGCACCTTTGTTACTTTTGTTACTTGTTACCCATTACGAATTATCTTATCACACAACTATCTGTTACCGATAATTTCAGTGCTTGCAGAGAAAACCTTGCTGAAAACCACTTGTCATTTCCTTCTGCTCCTCGATGGGTTCGACACTCATACTTATCGAAAGGACTATGATAGATCCCCTATACTTGTGGGTCATCACATTATTCACCATTTGCCTCTCGTTTCCTATCCCCCACTTCTAAAACGATTTTCAAAAAGATTTGCCTTTTCTTTCACCCTTCTTCCATTCGATCTTTAGTTTGCTTGTGTTACCATGTGCCTCCTTTTTGCTTGCATCTTCTCTTGCTAAAGTTTATGGATCCTCATCCACTTGCTAATCTTTTTAAGAGATACAATTATGATGAACCAATTTCTGATGACTTGAGTGCACTAGATTATCTTTATAAGATTTTGCTTGCAATTCGTGAATCTGAAAATTGTGATGAAGTGTTGAAAGAAGAAATTCATGAAGAGATTCACGATAGCTCCTTGAATAAAACCATGATTGCAATGATTTTACTATAAATTCTATTGATGTCAGTTGTGCTAATAATATGCAAAACCCTAAGCTTGGGGATGCTAGTTTTGCTATGTTCACTACTTGTTGCAATGATCATGATTGGGGTGATAGTGCTTCTTATGATCTTGAGAATTTATTTAAGCCCCGTGATGAATATGAGATTGATAATAATGTTTCGAAGAGTGTCAACTTTAGATCCCACATATTTGGAGAATGTTCAATCTTATGAAACTTTTGATAAAAGTGGGTTTGGAGAGGTCATGACTTTAACTAATGTTAATCACATTATTTTGGAAGAGTGTCAACTTTGCGTGCATGTGTATCGTGTTGAGAATATGTTTTTTGATAGCTATATTGTTGAATTTGCCTATGATCGTACATGTAATTATTATGAGAGAGGAAAATATAGTTGTAGAAATTTTCATGTTACTAAATTAGCTCTCTTCATTTTGAGATTGCTATAGTCTCTTTCTTCTCCCTTGCATATGCTAGTTTTTTCTTTATTTCATAATTTGTTTGCTTATAAGATGCCTATGCATAGGAAGTATGTTAGACTTAGATGTGTTTGTCATGTGTTTTATGATGCTCTTCTTATGCTTCAATTCTTCTCTTTTATGTGAGCATCATTGAAATTATCAATGCCTAGCTAAAAGGCTTTGAAGAAAAGCGCTTGTTGGGAGATAAAACAATATTTTTCTTTCATGTTTTCAATAAATAATTCATATAGCCTCTGGTTAGATGTGGATTTGTGTTTTAATTAGTGTTTGTGCCAAGTAAGACCTTTGGGATCGCTTATAGTAATAGTTCTTTTAATCTTGATGAGAAACAAAAACTTCCACGCCCAGGAAAATAATTTTCATAATTCACAGAAGCGTGCTCTTGATCTGAATCATTTTGCACTAGATTGGTACATAAAATTCCCAGGTTGTCCTAATTTTTCAGAATTTTTTGAGTTACAAAAGTATTCGAGAGTTATAGATTGCTACAGACTGTTCTGTTTTTGACAGGTTGTGTTTTCTATGTATTGCTTGCTTATTTTGATGAATCTATGGGTAGTATCGGGGAGGTATGAACCATGGAAAAGTTGGAATACAGTAGATAGTACACCAAGATAAATAAATAATGAGTTCACAATAGTACCAAAAGTGGTGATTTATTTTCTTATACTAAGGGAGCTTATTAGATTTTCTGTTGAGTTTTGTGTTGTGAAGTTTTCAAGTTTTAGGTAAGGATTGATGGACTATGGAATAAGAAGTGGCAAGATCCTAAGATTGGGGATTCCCAAGGCACCCCAAGGTAATATTCAAGGACAACCAAGAGGGCATCCCCTCTTTCATCTTCGTCTATCAGTGACTTTACTTGAGGCTATATTTTTATTCACCACATGATATGTGTTTTGCTTGGAGCGTCTTGTATGCTTTGAGTCTTTGCTTTTTAGTTTGCCACAATCATCCTTGCTATACACACCTTTTGAGAGGGACACACATTAATCGTGATTTATTAGAATACTCTATGACTTCACTTATATCTTTTGAGCTAGGCAATATTGCTCTAGTGCATCACTTATATCTTTTTAGAGCACGGCGGTGGTTTTATTTTATAGAAATTGTTGAACTATCATGCTTCACCTATATTATTTTGAGAGTCTTTAAACAGCATGGTAATTTGCTTTGGTTATAAATTTAGTCCTAATATGATAGGCATCTAAGAGGGATATAATAAAAAAATTCATATAAAGTGCATTTAATACTATGAAAAGTTCGATTCCTTATGATTGTTTTGAGATATGAAGATGATGATATTAGAGTCATGCTAGTCAAGTAATTGTGAACTTGAGAAATACTTGTGTTGTGGTTTGTGATTCCCATAGCATGCATGTATGGTGAACCATTATGTGATGAAGTCGAAGCATGATTTATTTTTTGACAATCATCCATTTGTGTGGAGGTCGGGATCGTGCGATGGTTAACTCCTACCAACTCTTCCCCTAGGAGCATGCGCATAGTGCTTGGTTTCAATGACTAATAGATTTTTCCAATAAGTATGTTAGTTCTTTATGACTAATGTTGGTTCCATGGATTATACACACTCTCACCCTTCCACCATTGCTAGCCTCTCTTGTACCGTGCAACTTTCGTCGGTACCATACACCCACCATATACCTTCCTCAAAACAGCCACCAAACCTACCTATTATGGCATTTCCATAGCCATTCCGAGATATATTTCCATGCAACTTTCCACCATTACATTTATTATGACATGATTCATTATTGTCATATTGCTTTGCATGATCATGTAGTTGACATCGTATTTGTGGCAAAGCCACCTTGCATAATTCATTCATACATGTCGCTCTTGATTCATTGCACATCCCAGTACATCGCCGGAGTCATTCATATAGAGTCATAGTTTGTTCTAAGTATCGAGTTGTAATACTTGAGTTGTAAGTAAATAAAAGTGTGATGATCTTCATTATTAGAGCATTATACCAGTGAGGAAAGGATGATGGAGACTATGAATCCCCCACAAGTCAGGATGAGACTTCAGACGAAAAAAAAGAGGACAAAAAAATGAGAAAGGCCCAAATAAAAAAATGAGAGAAAAAGAGAGAAGGGGCAATGTTACTATACTTTTTCCACACTTGTGCTTCAAAGTAGCACCATGACCTTCATGATAGAGAGTCTCCTATTTTTCACTTTCATATACTAGTGGGAATTTTTCATTATAGAACTTGGCTTGTATATTCCTCAAATCGCCCTAGGTCTTCATGAGCAAGCAAGTTGGATGCACACCCTGTTTTTCTTTTCAGCTTTCATAAACTTATAGCTCTAATGCATCCGTTGCATGGCAATCCCTACTCACTCACATTGATGTCTACTGATGGGAATCTCCATAGCCCGTTGATACGCCTAGTTGATGTGAGACTACCTCCCCCTTTTTGTCTTCTCCACAACCACCATATTCTATTCCACCTATAGTGCTATGTCCATTGCTCATGCTCATGTACTGCGTGGAAGTTGAAAAAGTTCGAGTATACTAAAGTATGAAACAATTCCTTGGCTGAAACCGGGGTTGTGCATGATTCGAATATTTTATGTGATGAAGATGGATCATAGCCATACTATATGATTTTGAGAAGACAAAATTGCCTTGTTAGTATGCCTGAAGTATTATTGTTTTTATGTCAATATTAAACTTTTGTTTTGAATCTTATGGATCTGAACATTCATGCAACAATAAAGAAAATTACATGAATAAATATGTTAGGTAGCATTCCACATAAAAAATTCTGTTTTTATCATTTACCTACTCGAGGACGAGCTCGAATTAGGCTTGGGGATGCTTGATGCATCTCCAACGTATCTATAATTTTTTATTGTTCCATGCTATTATATTATCTGTTTTGGATGTTTTATATGAATTAATATGCTATTTTATATTATTTTTGGGACTAACCTATTAACCTAGAGCCTAGTGCCAGTTCTTGTTTTTCCTTGTTTTTGAGTTTCGCAGAAAAGGAATACCAAACGGAATGAAACCTTCGCGATTATTTTTCTTGGACCAGAAGACAACCATGAGACTTGGAGATGAAGTCGGAGGAGCCACGAGGCGGCCACAAGGACGAAGGGCGTGTCTAGGGGGGTAGGGTGCGCCCCCCACTCTTGTGGGCCCCCCGTGACCCTCCTGATCTAATTATTTCGCATATATATTCCTATATATCCCCAAATCACCAGAGGTATCCACGAAAACACTTTTCCACCACCGCAACCTTCTGTACCCATGAGATCCCATCTAGGGTCCTTTTCCGGCACCCTGCCGGAGGGAGGATTCGATCACGGAGGGCTTCTACATCAACTCTATTGCCCTTCTGATGAAGCGTGAGTAGTTTACCACAGACCTATGGGTCCATAGCTAGTAGCTAGATGACTTCTTCTCTCTCTTTGATTCTCAATACCATGTTCTCCTCGATGTTCTTGGGGATCTATTCGATGTAATACTTTTTTGCGGTGTGTTTGGTGAGATCCGATGAATTGTGGATTTATGATCAGCTTATCTATGAATATTATTTGAATGTTCTCTGAATTCTTCTATGCATGATTTGATATCTTTGTAATTCTCTTCGAACTATCGGTTTGGTTTGGCCAACTAGATTGGTTTTTCTTGCAATGGGAGAAATGCTTAGCTTTTGGCTTCAATATTGCGGTGTCCTTTCATAGTGACAGTAGGGGCAGCAAGACACATATGGTATTGTTGCCATTGAGGATAAAAAGATGGGCTTTTCATCATATTGCTTGAGTTAATTCCTCTACATCATGTCATCTTACTTAATGCGTTACTCCATTCTTTATGAACTTTATACTCTAGATGCATGCTGGATAGCGGTCGATGTGTGGAGTAATACTAGTAGATGCAGAATCGTTTCGGTCTATTTAACACGGACGTGATGCCTATATTCATGATTGTTTCCTTAGATATCGTCATAACTTTGCGCTTTTCTATCAATTGCTCGGCAGTAATTTGTTCACCCACTGTATTATTTGCTATCTTGAGAGAAGCCTCTAGTGAAACCGATGGCCTCGGGTCTATTTTCCATCATATAAGTTTCTGGTCTACAATATTAGTATCTGATCTACTATTTTGCAATCTTTGACTTTCTGATCTATAAATCAAAAACACCAAAAATATTTACTTTATCGTTTATCTATATCTATTAGATCTCACTTTTGCAAGTAACCGTGAAGGGATTGACAACCCCTTTATCGCATTGGGTGCAAGTTTTTTGATTGTTTGTGCAGGTATTCGGTGATTTGTGCATTGTATCCTACTGGATTGATAGCTTGGTTCTCAAACAAAGGGAAATACTTATCTTTACTTTGCTGCATCAGGAGCCTAACTGGCTGCTTAAACCCTCAGGCTTGCCCTCGCACCTCTTTTCCCGAGATGTTCGCACGTCAAGGGGGACTCCTGAGTATCGCGTCTCAGGAGCCTAACTGGCTGCTTAACCCCTCACCCCCTGGCATCGTCTTGGCAATCCTGACAACCCAGTGGCGGCTGAGGTACGTGCAGGGTCGGGCCCTGCCGATGCAAAACAACAAAGCAAACGGAAAAAGTTTGGGAACCATAAGCTAGTTATTACAAAACATATTGTACCAAGCATCAGTTTTAGCGCCTCCACAAGGCATGCTACGTGCTACAGGATAAAAACAGGAAGGAGCAACATCACCAAGCCACCTCTTCAGCCCTGGCTGCCGCCATCGCCCGCCTATGGAGCCTTGTCGACAACAACGCCGCCCTTCCCCTCGGCTCCAGCCGCAGGGCCGACGATGAGGAACTTGTCTAGCAGGGCATTCACCGAACTCTTCATGGCATCAGCAAGAGCGTCGTAGGAGTCGGGTTCCACGGGATCGAGGAAGGCGGCGAAGTTGAAGTCGGGGTCCCGAAGATAGAGATTGATGAAAGCGCGTGCTAGGGACGAGGAAGAAAGCAAGCAAGCTTCACCTTCCACCATGGAGCCAAACTTGTCGACGACGTCCTCGAGCCCATCGACTACCTCAGGAAGCGGGATTGCTGGGCTCTCCTTTGGGGTCACCACCATTCTCGGGGGATCGCCCCTAAAGAGTGCATGTCGAGCCTTGTGAAACCTTGCCCCAAGGGAGCCAAGGGTAATGCGCTCCATGGCAACCACCTCCTTGGCCTCAGCAAGGGACACCTGGGCCAATTCCGCTTCCTCCTTCAACCTCTTCAGGCGGTCGTGCTCTGTCTCCTGCTCCTTGGTTGCCTGCTTCAGCTCGGCGTCGTGGCTGGTGACGACAGCCTCCTGGGCCTTCAGCTTCTCCTCTTGCTTCTGGAGCTGGCTGGCCTGGGCGGCCTAGTTATCCTGGAGAGCCTTTAGCTCAGCCTCCACTGTGCGGCACCGCTCCTGGGCATCCTTGGCTTCCTTCTGCACCAGGTCATGCCAAGTAGCGGCTACCCCGGCCACCTTCTGGGCCTCCTCCGTGGAACTCCAGGCCGCCCGGACAGATGCGTTGGCCGGGAGCCACCCTGAGATCAGCCGCAGGAGCCCCAATGCTGCGCGCCGGTCTGGAGCTTGAAGATCACCTTGGAGATGCTCCAGCGCAGCTCGGGCCTCCTCCAGGGCTCCGGAGGTGGCTGGAGCGCCATGGCCCAGCAGCACGGTGGGCGGAAGTGGAGATGTTCTCGGCGCCAAGGCAGGTGAAGCTGTAGCGGCAGGAAGGACTGGGGGATCCGGAGGCCTTGCGACCTCAGAAGTCGCGACGGAGGCAGACACCGCTAGAGTCAGCCCTGCCGCGACCGTCGGCTCCTCCCAAGGCTGGTCCTCCAAGTGCTGAGAAGACGACGCCGCTGCAGGAGCTGCAGGAGCTGCAACACCCTTGTTCGCCAAAGCTGCAGCAGTCACCTCAACACGCTCGACCACAGTGACTTTGGTGTCCTCCTTCTTCTTCTTTGACGACCATTGCTGCCTAACGCCGAAAGAAGACACTAAGCATCGCATCAAGATTCAAACGCAAGGCCAAGAAAGAAAACTTACTAGTCCGAAGCGACATAGCTCCTCTTTAGGCTCATCAGCGGGGGCTTCGCCGAGGCAGCTGGAGCTGTGCTCTTGAGAGCAGGAGAGCACGCGGTCGGCACTGCTCGGGATGTTGCTGGCGAAGGTGGAGTGCTACTTGGAGGGATCAGTGCAGTCTTGCACCTGCTCACCGTCGTCCGCTTTGGTTGCTTCAAGGAGGCCAGCCCAGATCTCGTGGTGACCCCCGTAGGATGGGCTAGCTCCACCACCAGATGTGCGTCCTCATCGTCGTCATTAGAGAGGTTGTGGAGGAGTTCTCCCTGCATCGGGGCATAGTATTCCGCCTCCCCCTCCTCCTCCTCAGTGGTCTTGGAGGAGCGGTCGCCGAAGGACAGGTTCACCAAGGAGGCGAGCGGTGGGGGAGGCCCGGACGACACGGGCCCGAACTCGTCGAAGATAGGATTGGCAGCGGCGATCTTCTCTCTGTCGTGTCGGCAGTACAGCGGGAGGCAATTATTTGGAGGGCCACTTGGGTCCTTCCCAGTCAAGGAAAGCAGCACCTTGCTCAGCTCCTCCTCAGGAAGGCCGTCCTGGCATAGGCGGATCTTATCGTCGGCGCCCCCGAGCTTCCACAATGGGCAGGAGCGATCCTGGAGCTTCTTGGCCTTTAGATCGGCCTCCATCTTCCTCATCAATGGCCTCAGATGGGTGTCGATGATCTTCTCAGAAAACCACCCCTTCTCGGAGGTCAGGAGCCCGGTCGGCAGCTCCAGCTGGTCGTGGAGCACTTGGCGTCCATTAGGACCCACTTGTTCCGGGCGTCCTCCACCTTCTTCCCGGCATGGGAGATTGTGTTGCCGCCCCGGGCTGCAACAAAGCCGACACACCGCTCAGGCCAGTCGCCAATCAGGCGGAGGTAGAAGAAGTGGCGGAGCATTGCGACGGAGGGTATCACCCACACGAACGCCTCGTAGTAGAAGGCGAAGATGGACAAGAGGAGGACGGAGTTGGGATGGATGTGGAGCGCGTGGAGGCCGTAATGGTGGAGAACGGCATAAAAGAAGTGGGAGAAGGGATGAACCAACCCCGAGCAGATGATGTGTAGGAAGAAAGGATAGAAGGTACTGTTCGCGGGCTCAAGCATGGTGGAGGCGACCTGGAGCGCAGTCGTCCCCCACTCACTATCATTGCTCGCCGTCGGGAGAAGCGCAGTCTGGAGCTTCTCCTCGGTGACGAAGGGCGTGATCAGCGCTGGCTCAAACCAGGCATGGTCGGAAGCTGGGGCTGGAGCTTTGGCTTTCTCAGCGGCCATCGGGCAAAAGATTGGAGTAGAGGATCAGCAGAATCTGGAGAATTTCTTCGGCGTTGGGAGAAGGGGATCTGGCGCAAGACGAAGGGAAGGAAGTGAAGGAACGACGACAAATGGAAGCCCTTTTCTCAGATGGAAATAGTTGCCGAGGCAGCATGGGGAAGTGGGGACGTCCACGTCCCATCAATCGCCACACGTCGTTCAAGGCTGCAGGTGGTTAGGGCCCACGGCGCGCCGCACTTGCCCTTTGGCTTCGCCTAGAAGCCAAGTCCGAGCGCGCCTTTGGCCCGGGGATACTGTCGGCGTCCTGGATACGGGGGTACCCAGACTTGCCTTCTTCTGGCCCACTGCGTGGCTCCATTGACAGCCTACTACAGCCCATCTTCAGCATCAACAGCTCAAGACCCTTGCAAGGGGCCAAGCCTCATGAGGCGGACAACGCCAAGACCCCAGAGGGGATCGGCCTCCTCGGGTTGGCTCCCGAGGGGCATCGAGTTCTATGCAAGATTCACCTCACGAGGCTCAAGCTGATGTGAGCCATGACGACCAAGAGGCAAGGCGGGAGCCAGTGGGCGCAGTGTGCTAGTTTCCCCTTTGGTGCAAAGAGGGCGAGCGACAGGTGCGGAGTCCCGAGGAATCAGCCAAAGATTTCAATTCTGGGGCAACAAGACCAAGACCGTGAGGACGGTAGGACGGAGGTCATCACCGAGCCCACCACAGCGTCATGACTAGAGGCTTTTCGCAGGCGAAGACTACTTTAGTCAGGATAGGATGTACTACTTGTCCCCCTTCAAATCTGGCCGTTGTGGGATCCATTCTCGCCAACATTTGGGAAGAGGACCAAGGCCACTATAAATAGGACTTAGCCACCACCAAAGAGGGGAAGAACGGATCGGATCCCTTCTCATCCAACCACATCACTAGCTCTCTTGAGCTCAAGAACACGTCACCTCCAGAGGCCAGTTCATCCACTATACTAGTTCATCCTCAGCCCTACGAGGCAATCCACCAAAATGCTAGAGTAGGGTATTACACCGCAAGGTGGCCCGAACCAGGATAAACGGTTGTGTCTCTCTGTCCCTTTGAGCTCGGCATGCTAGGCTTAGGAAGATCGCGAGTAGGCAGGCTGGGTAGGTTGAGATCTCCGCACGCACCCTAGAGTTCAAACCTATCAAGGGTTTGCGGAACCCAAAATCTGACAGAGAGAAACCACCATCCTGTTTTGGATGACCTCCTCGACGCGGAACATCCTTGGAGATCCCCGCTAGAGGTGATGGTAGCCGGACACGAGTAAGAACTCGGTGAAGTTCCTTGAGGTCCTCCACCTTGATATACTGCATGGCTGAGCCTCTCCGGCACGATGGGTGGGAATTGGTAGGTTGGTCCGATATACTGCATGGCTAAGGATGTTCTAGAAGAAGGAGAAGTGGTCTAAGAGCAAGAAGGGCAGAAGGCAGAGAGGATGGGAGATGGATGAGGGATGGCAGAGGCAGAGGGTGGCTTAAATTGCTGTAGTGCTATGTGTTATTTGGCCATGGCAATAACGGGGTCAAATGTGAAGTAGCCCATTTTCAAACCCACCACAACATCGCGAGTGCACACGCTTGAGAAACAGTGGTTTGAAAAGAAGAAGAAAAAGATGCTAATTTCACGCGTGGGAATCCGTGGTCATATATATTATATGAACAAAAAGAGACAATTTTTGAATAGTTTGTGGCCATTTTGCATGATAAAAATAAATTTGGCCCTTAAAAATTTGGTCATTTTGCATTTGTATAGAACAAAAAGAACTAAATCTTGCTATGTAATGTCAATTGATTTCAAACGATGCAAGAAAACAGAGCCATCACGTTCACAAAAAACAGAGCAAATGATGCAAAAAAACGATGCAATTCAACGGTCCAACCAGAGCTTTGTTTCCTTTTAGGCCCAATAACAATGTTTTTCTTCGCGGAGTCAGTGGTGGGCGAGCAGCCGAGCACAACCAATAGGATCGCCTCTCACGGAGTGCCCCACAATCCAAAAATGCGGAGCCGTCCGTGTGATCCAACGGCGCGGAGCCTGCATGCAGCCTGGCCACCTAATTCCTTCTAGAAGACCAGATCTAAGGGTTGTCGCTTGGCGTGAGGGTATGATCGGACGGCTCAAGTTCGGAGCTAGGGTTAGGCGAAACCCTGCAGGGTTTAGCGGGGTTTTGAGCTGGTCAACGGGGTTTCGAAGGCTTTGACTAACCATAACTAATTTTAAAAAATCAAAAAATATGAAACCTTCATCGTTCGTCGTTTTATAAGACACACTAACGAGGAAAAATACTAAACTTGTTCTATGGTCATTTTCATGAAAAAACCCTTGCTGGCATGATCGAAGTCAAATGGGCACCATTAATTTAAAAAAAACATATAAAACTTGCGCACAATGTGGTCTTATGTGACATGTTACCAACCAAAAATCATAAACTTGGTCTATGGTCATTTTCATGAGAAAACCTTCACACATATGAGCTATCACATGCATGATTTCATAGTGTTCAAGGAGAGGAGGTAGGTTTACCTTCTGTTTTTGAAAAATTTAAAAAATTCAAAAAAATCACCAAAGCTTTATTTCAAAGATAATAAGAAGGATATGAACTTAGTTTTCCATTTTCATATTTTAAACGAGTTTTTAATAGTTTTTATATTAAAGCATATTTTTTCAAAAGAGAATGTAAAAATATGAAGATTAATTCAAAAAATAGTGAGACTTCGAATCTACACTATGGAAAGTGAATAGGTGTTAATAAAAAACATTTGGCTCATTTAGAGTAGGTCCAAAAAAACTTGATTACAAATGGGTTGTTTACCCTAGCCTTTTTTTCATGGTTGTTTACCCTAGCCTGGGAGCTCATTTGGAGCATATTTCTCAAATTCAAATTCATTTGACCTCCTCTAAATCACTTCAAATTTTGCACACATAATCTCCTACACAAACATAGAAAGTTTACCAAGGTTTTATTTGTTTTTGCATTTTCTTGAATTTATACTGTCCAGTCGAATGTCAGTTGAAAACATCAGATAATGAAACATGCTAGTGGGAAAAAGCATGCATTTGATTTGATTAATAAACGTGAGACAAATAATTAGGATAATACTCCTTTATGATCAGTGAAAAAGTAGCATGTGTGAATAGTGAAGTAACACTAAAACAACATGTGTGATCAGTGAAGCAACACCGAAACAACATTTGTGATCATTGTAGCACCTAAAATCATAGTACACAACATCTAAACATAACTAACTGTACACCCCAAGCAAATTTAAGTACAGACAAATATAGATAGCATAATACATTACTAGCATCGCCATAGATTCAATTCAACAAACCATAAACAACCAGATCCAGTTTACCAAAAGTAACCCAATAGATAAAGATAAAGATTCAGTTCATCACAGCATCACATCATCACATCATCACATCACGCTAGAGTCAGGGCCTTCACGAGGGCGGCATGCTGCCCCTTGATCATGTAGTCCTCCCCGCGAATCGCTACATCCTCTGCATGAGACAGAAGGTGATCGAAGTAGCCATCCCTTGGCTTTGGCTTTGTGGTGCAGTAGGGGCAGTGCCACTTCTTGGTCTTGCGGCTGTAGAAGGAAGCAACTCCCTTGGCCTTGATCTTCACCACCTCCTTGGTTGTGAAGGACGCGACATTGCCCTTGTACACTTCTTCTCCAGAATCATACTGCACATATGAATGAGTTACATTAATACATTATAGATTCATGGATAGACCATGTCAAAGGAACTAAATGAACAATCTAAATTTCAAGTAGGCTTACCTCATATTCTTCGTTATCACTTTCCTCTAGATTATACGGGTCGTACTGGGCCAGCTTCCTCTTTCTACCCCCGCAATCATCATCCTCCTGAATATACAATTACAGCCATCACTAGTAAATACAGAAGCCAATTGAAAATTTAGATATGCACACATGACACATTGATCATAGGGCTAATATACTCCCAATATACTATGATCATTGTTTTGCATTTTCCATTGTCATGCATAGAAATTGAACAACAGAGCTAATATATATTGTGGACAAATTTATATACTAATGAATCAAATAACTTCTTAATTAATGGATTCAATTTGGGCATATGACATTCAAAACCCCAATCTGAGTAGCATTCAAAAACAAATCTAATAGAGACCCAATCTAAGGCAACAAATCTGAGTAGCATTAAAAACCCCAATCTGTGAGCACTAAAAACAAATCTAATAAGCATACATCTGTGTAGCATTGAAGCACATAGATCCCTATCTCTCATACAGATCAATCTAGCATTTTGCAACGAATTTATCCAACAAACCATAGTAAAAAAAACCATCCCCCCAATACAAAAAACCCCGGCCCATCTGTCAAACCAACTACTCTAACCATCTGAACTACCGTATGAATCACAATCTAAGCAATGCAACTAGGGAGCAACTAACTCTACAAGCTAAGCAAGTGCAAATACCTGCTGCTCAACGGGAGGATGTGCATTGGGGGTATCGGGATGGACTGCGCCGCTCGACGCCGTCACCTTCTTCAGCGCTGAGGCGGAGCCCGCCACATCCTTCTCCACATCTGCAGCAGTTGCGAGTTTCCCCGCACCATCGTGGACGCCGCCGACATCCGCCGTCACTGCACCCTGCTGCTCCACCACATCTCCGGCCGCTACACCGGTGTCGCCATGAGCTTCGGCCATCTGATAGATGGAGGCGATGAGGTGAGGAAGAGGATGCGGTGGGGGAGAGTGAGACGGTGCGGTGGAGGCAGTGGAGGAGAGAGAGATGACGCCGGTTGGGGAGAGGAAGACGATGCGTCAGGGAGGGGATGGGGGAAAATGGTAGGGGTGATGGAGGTGGTTGCCCCTCTTTGTACAATGGGACGTTTCGGGCATGTAAATGGACAAGCACTACAAAAAAAGACACATCCGTGACATTTTTGGTCGAACAAAATTTTTTTGTCATACTTATGACACTTCTATAACGATAATTGTGACAAAACCCGGTATCATCATAGATGTGGTGGGCTCCTACTTCTATGACCAAAAATCATGACAGAAAATGGGCTTTTCATCCTGAGCGGGCCGTAGACGCAGCTGCATGACATTCTTTGGGTCGTCCATGACGGAAAAAACCATGGTAGAAGCAAGGGCGAGGAAAATTTTGGTGAGTTCCTAGTAACGGTGGGTGGCCGGGGGCCGAGCGATGCGCGTTTCTCTCATACACGTACGTGCGTGTGTGCGAGGCGTTGGGCTCTAACTGAACCGAGCGAGGCATTGGGCTCTGACTGAACTTGAGCGATTGCACTGTAGGCTACGCGTTACTGAGCCCGAGCGATCGATCGATGGGTGTTAACTGAACCCGATCGAGCGATTCAATCGCTACTGCTGTTAACTGAAGCCGATCGATGCTGCCTCTAGATAAACAGTGAGCGTTGCGGGGGGGGGTTGTTGGATGAATAGTGAGCGGTGGGGGTGGATGAACATGACCCGGTGGTGTTTCCTCTGGATGAACAGGACCCCGATCGATCGAGCCGGTTGGGGCTAGATGAACAGGACCCCGTGGAGGGCTGGATGAACAGTAGATGGTGGAGGGGTGGATGAACAGTAGCCCGTGGAGGGGTGGTTGAATAGGAGCCCGTGGAGAGGGGTGGTTGAATAGTAGCCGGTGGAGTAGCGCGTGGTGGAGGCTGTATGAACAGGAGCCCGTGGATGAAGAGTCGCAGGTGGAAGGTGGAGGAGGTCGATAGTGGATGAATAGTAGCCTGTGGAGTCTGAAGGAGGTTGACGGTGGAGATGAACAATATCCCGTGGAGTCTCGTTTTGCGGTACGCCACACACCCCTTGATGAACAAGACCCCCGTTTTGACCATAGCGCTCCAACACAAGTCCGTTTGCTCTGTTTTGCGGTACACCACACCCCTCCCGATCAACAGGACCCCGTTTCGACCGTAGGAGGTCCAACACACGTCCGTTTCCTCTGTTTTGCGGTACGCCAGACCCCTCCCGATGAACATGATCCCGTTTCGAATGTGGCCGGTCGAACACAAGGCCGTTTCCTCCGTTCTGCGGTACGCCAGGCCTCATTTCCATCGGATGTTCCGTCCCAGCCCTCCCGATGAACACAACAATGCATTCTGTTCTGACCCAACCGGTTGGCTCCCCATGAACACGACGATGACGCAGTTTCTCCGTTCCGACCTAGCCATATACACGAGCCCTGGTCGTACGTATGCGCGAGTAGGTGTTCGAGAGCCCGCCCGTATGTACGTACGTGGCCGTATTTACTTTCTTGCACCCTACCCGTTGTACGTCTGTGTACATGCTACGTGCGCGACTCTAGTACGACACGTGCACGCCTCTACTATGGCACGTGCACGCCTCTACATCGACCAGTATGTACGTACACGATTCACGACTAGAATGACAACGCTACGTATGCCTCGACCAGGTGGGTCCTGACTATCAGGCACTTCCTTGCATTCGAAGATGTAGCTGGTGGGTCCCAGCAGTCAGGGGGTGAATCATTTTTTTCGGACGCATTTACTTGCGTGTGAGGATGTAGCTGGTGGGTCCCCGCAGTCATGGGGGAAACATTTTTTTCGTGAAATACGGTGGCCCGACCGGTGGGTCCCCGCTGTCAGGTGGAGGAATAATTATTTTGCGCGTAATAAGGAGGCACTTCCTTGCGGCCGTCGTGGACCCAGTTGTCAGGCTCTTCACATACATTACTCTTCCGATTGAAGTCGTTCCTTGACCACCTTGAGCAGGCTGCACCGAGAGCACCAGGGCGGTGGACGACGGCGAGGCCTAGGAAGCGGACGACGCAGAGCAGGGGAAGGTGCGGCAGTGGAATCCCGCACGGAGAGGAGTACGAGGGTTCACTGGTTCGGCTGCGGTGTGAGGCTGCCGTCACCGCAGGGCCTCGCCTGCGGTGGGAATAGTAGGGGCAGTGAGGCCTCCGCGGTAGCATAGTTGGCCACGGGAGGCAGGAGCATGCGGCACGACCGGCGCTGGTTTGGGCAGCTGGAGCAAGAAGACCAGAGGTTGAAGAAGCACTACGGCCGTTCGATGGACATCGTATGGTCACTGGAGCTAGAATCGTTCATATTGACTAATTTGACAAAGCCCACCGTCCCCGTCAACTTACTAGGCCCACAAGTCAGCCTCCCACCAAGGTGGGTCCCATCTAGCATCGGGGGTATTCAATTTTTGTGTGTAATAAAGAGGCACTTTCGGTGGGTCCTAGCTGACAGCGGGGGCAATGTTTTTTTCGCGAAATATGGTGGTCTGTCTGGTGGATCCCAGCAGTCAGGGGGGAAACAATTTTTTTCACAAAATATGGTGGCCCGTCCGATGGGTCCCTGCTGTTAGGTGGGGGAATAATTATTTTGCGCGTAATAACGATGCACTTCCTTGCGGCTGCAGTGGACCCAGCTGTCAGCCTCTCCATGTACAGTACTCTTCCGATGGAAGTTGGTCGTTGACAACATTGACAACGCCGCACCGAGAGCACGACGGTGGTGGATGGCGGCAAGGCCTAGGAAGGGGACGATGAGGCAGCGGATGCCCACGCGGAGAGGAGTACGAGGGTCACTGGTTCGGCTGCGGTGTGAGGTTGTCGTCGCCGCAGAATAACAGGGGGTGTGGGTGAGTGGAGGGATGGCCTGGCCAGCGGTGGGAGTAGTAGGGGCGGTGAGGCCTCCGCGGCAGCACAACCGGCCACGGGAGGTAGGAGCAGGCGGCACGACCGCCGCTGCTTTGGCGGCTGGAGCAAGAATACCAGAGGTTGAAGAAGCACTACGACCATTGGATGTACATTGTGCGGTCAATGGAGCTAGAATTGTTCATATATTGACTAAGTTGACCAAGCCCTCCGTTCCCGTCAACTTAGTAGGCCCACAAGTGAGCCTCCCACTATGGTGGGTCCCAGCTGGCAGGGGGTATTCATCTTTTTGTGTGCAATAAGAAGGCACTTCCTTGCGTGCGAAGATATAGTTGGTGGGTCTGACCTGTCAGCGAAGGGAACTCTTTTTCATGAAATACAGAGGCCCTTCCGGCGGGTCCGAGATTTCAGGTGGAGGAATCATTATTTTGAGCGTAATAAAGAGGCATTTCCTTGTGTGCGGCCGTGGACCCAACTGTCAGCCTCTCCACGTACAGTCCACTTCCGATTGATGTCGTTTGTTGACCATGTTGACCACGCCGCGTCGAGAGCACCAGGGCGGTGGACGACAGCGAGGCCAACGAAGGGAACGACACGGAGCCGGGGAAGACACGGTAGTGGCTGCCCACGCGGTGGAGAGTACGAGGGTTGACTGGTTCGGCTGCCATCGCCGGAAAATAACAGGAGGTGTGGGTGAGTAGAGGGATAGACAGACCAGAGATGCGAGTATGATGGGGACGTGAGGCATGCCCGGCAACACAGCGGCCACGGGAGGCTGGAGCAGGCGGTTCCGACGGCACTGGTTTGGGCGGCTGGGGTAGGAAGATCAGAGACTAAAGAAGCACGATTGCTGTTAGATTGACATCTAATGGTTTGACGTTGGTAGAGTCGATTGTTGACTAAGTTTCTTTCTTGAGAAACCTTGTGTACGCATGAACTTAGTAGGCCCACAAGTCAGCTTCCAAATCTGTGGCAGACAACATAGAGCCCATTTGCTATTTTTTAATAATTTGCAGCCCATTTGCTAATTCTTAGGTAATTTATTACAGCCCATTTTCTGCCCAGGACCACGGTCAAAAAGTTCAACCTTATTTTGCATATTTTGGCGGAGTCCGAACTGTTCTAATCCAGAAATGAAAAACATTTTTTAAGAAGTTATTGATTTGCCAAAAAAAATCGTTTTGTTTTCGTAAGCAAATAAGATGTGGGACAATTGAGTTGGTTTAAGGGAAAACCAGTGGTAAAAAAATCAGCGCTGGGAAGGAAAAAACAACAAAGATAAGGATGTAAGCATGAAAAGTGAATTTTTTGTATTTTCAATATAATGATACGTGTATATGAACTAGTAAAACTATAGGTAGAGATTAGAAAACGGATGTAGGACATGCGTTTCAAGAGGAAAATAGAACTGGGCTGTGTGTTTAATTCAGTAAGAAAACTGCCTACGAATGTTGTAAGACAAAATATAACTAATGCTGGCGGGCCAGAGGCCATAAGATACCTGCTGGATCTTTGTGCCCTGTTGTTGTCATGGGCTGGGCCTGTCAAAAACAAAACCAAGCCTGGGCAGTCTACAACCCAGTTGAAACTTGCTCGACCTGAAAAAAAATATACGTGCTCAATAAACGAGAGAATTCTGCCAGTACAGACGGATAACTGGGATGCAGCAGGGATATTGTTTTTTCATCGTGATAATAAGTGCATGCACTTGTTTCGAAAAATTTGGAGAACTAGGAATTCGAATGGCAGGTGCTTATGCTACCCATCAAATAAAAATCAGGTGCCTGAAAATTCATTTGGAAATAAATGATTTAGCTTTATATCCACGTCGACCCTCGGCATGATGGTTGGAAGCAAATGCAAGTTCATACCAAAAGATCGTTAACAACAATACCAACTTGCGGACGATAAGGTAGTACAAGTACAAATACCAAACTAACTTATAATCTTTTTACTCCTGGCCCTAGTGTTCGTCTGGTAGAAAATCTTGCAGAGGACCAGCTCCCGCTCCTTCTCTTGCACCAGGTCCCCGAGGTGGTACTGGTGCATCACGCAGTTGGTCCTTTGCTGGTCGAAGTTCTTGTTGGTGTGCAGCAGCAGAACCTTTTTGCTGCCCGTCTGCCGGCCGTTGACCATCACCGACAAGGTATTGCCGGTCTTGTGCCACATCGCGTGCATGCCGCACTCCGACTGTACCTTGCAACGCGTCCACGTGCCCCTTTTGAACGCCCTGGAATTGCGCTGGAAGAAATGCTTCCTTAGCCCACTCAGTGTAATACCTGCAGTATTGTCGAATACAGGTTTTAGTGTACGTAGTTGGCATTTTCATAACATCTTTGGCATGTTGCAGTCACTTGTTTCACTTTTTATTAACTGTCAAATTGTAATTGCTTCACCAGGTCTGCGTCTAAAAATAAAAATAGAGCTATAAACAAAGGAATATGTTTGTGCAAGTAGACGGCCAATCGGTGTCTTACCTGGAAGTTTCTCAGGTTGGGTGTAGCATATGCCGTGCTCGTTGTCGATGGTTGGTATGAACAAATCGATGAGAGGGTGAGATTTCGCGCTGTCAGCACTCACTTTGGCCTCAAGGTGCTCAATCAGCTCCTGATCTGTGGGATCAAACTTGACGCCAGCCGACAGCACTGGCCAATCCTTCTTCGACTTGCATCGGTGACTCCAGTTATATGGTACTCAATGCATGATCAATCGACTGTTTTAAGTGAATGATGAAAGATTTCGACAGATAACTGGTACTCCAAATCTGAAGTCCAGAATACCCGAACACGCCGCGGGGATTCTTGTGTCACCTCACGCGCAGCGTGTTGTCACGTCAATTCAATGTGTGGACATGATGAATAATTTGACCGACGTATACTAGTACTGCTACTCTACTACTTACTAGTTGTATTTAGTGTCACATTTTAACCATAGGTTTAACTAACAAGTACGCACTTGAACCCTAATTGATATATATTCGGATGGACCCTAACACCCTTAAGACCTTATTTTGCTAACACTAAAACCTTATTCTGATAAGACCCTAACCGACCCCACCGACGCGAAATAAACAAAAGCAAGTCAACCCCCGGCCACCCCCTCCCACATCTCCTCGTACCCATTCACCACCGCACCAACCTCCCTCCCTCCACCACCGCGCCACCTCCCTCCTTCGCCCACCCCACCAACCGGCGCCGATCTCCTGCGTCTCTCCACTCCTTCAACCTCCTCCTTCGTGCCGGTCCACCCCAAACCACCCTCCCTCGTCGGTTCCCCCTTCCTCCGACGCGCCACACCCCCTTACTCACCTTCCCCCCGCACCCCCCTCCCCCCGGCGCCTATACTTCAACGGATCTGGCTGGATCCAGACCTGCCGTCCCCTCCGCCGCCGTA
>NC_041389.1:87125098-87127776 GCF_002162155.2 Triticum dicoccoides
CCCATGCCGCCGTGCGGGACGATCGCAACAGCACGGAGGCGAGCCGCCCTCACCTCTCTCATTTCCTTCTTCTTCCTCCTAACTTCTCCGGCCACAAAACCCCTCCCCAGCCCCACGGCGCCGCTACCCTCCCCCGCGGCCACCGTCCCACCCCTCCCGGCACCGGATCCGGCAGGATCCACACCGTCCCGCACTCATCTCAGTGGACAAACGGCGGAGGGCTAAGGTCCATGGTGTTCTCGAGCCGTGCGGCAGCTCCTGGACAGCAGCGACGGCAGCCGCCTGCACAAGTCCCCGCGGTGGAGGGCCTACGCGGTGGAGGGCCACCACCAGTACACCATGGCAGAGGGCCATCCCCGGTCCACCACCTCCAACATCAAGCGATGCCTCCCTCTCCTTTCCACCGTTCAGATCCAGACGCCGGCGAGGTCACATACCTCTGCTTCTGTGTGGTTTATTTTCTTTGTAAATGTACTCCCTTTGTTTATTTTCCAGTTTTTTGCTGTTGATTTTGGTCGTGCAGTGCACCGCGTGAGTGTAAGCAGCACACCTGTCGGCACCGTGCAGTCAAGATTTGAGTTGTCTGCAGATATGGAAAGTGCAAAAATGCAATTCCCTTGTTGCCAAAAAAGCAGCAAAAAAATTCAAGTTTTTCTCTTTTGCCATAGTGCAGTTAAAAACCAGGAAAATGTGGTGCACTTTGGTCTTGAAAAATTCCACTACAAAGGACTCTTCTGATTTCAAACAAAATGCATTTAAAAACATGCAACACTGTAGTGTACTTTGGTCTACAAAAAAGTCCACCACGAAGGACTTTTCCGTACACACACTTCAAAACAAAATGTATTTAAAAACCTGCAAAACTGCAGTGCACTTTGGTATACAAAAAAGTCCACCGCAAAGGACTTTTCACTACACACATTTTAAAACAAAATGCATTTAAAAACATGCAAAAATGCTGTGCACTTTGGTCTACAAAAAATGTCCACCACGAAGGACTTTCCAATGCACACATTTTAAAAGAAATGAATTAAAAAAAATCATGCAAATGCGGTGCACTTTATTCTTGAAAAAAGTCCACTCCGAAGGACTTGGAAGTACACTTCCGCCCACTTCTCGATAGTGTTGCAGTTCATTTCCGCCCGATGTGAAGTGCGGTCCACTTCCTCGTCTAAGAAAACTTTCGTCGGACAAAAGAAACCATGAAGTTCACTTGCCCGACTCATGCAGTGCGGTTTCCTGTTTGAAGCAGTGCGTTGTTCTGTCCGATGAATGGTCCACTCGCTTGGTCAACGCTTGTAAAAAATCAATAAGTATGAAAAAAGACAACAAAACTCATGAGATTCACTTTGGGTAGTGTTACGGTTCAATTTTGGAAGTGTTGTGGTCCACTCTCGTTCAAAAAAAAGTTGAAAAAAGACAACAAAATCTTGTGCGAGAAAGTTTATGTCCGACAAAAAGAAATCGTGAAGTTCACTTGACTGTCTGCTGCAGTGCGGCTTTCCGTTTGAAGCAGTGCGTTCTTCTGTCCGATGAAGTACACACGACAATTTTGGTCTCGCGAAAAATAGGGTGTCCGCTTTTTGGTAAAATCAAAACCGCTCTTAAACCGTAAAGAATTAGAGAGAGTGTTTTACATGAAAAAGTTGCTTCTCGTTGATATCTTTCCGACGGTGTATGATTTTTCGACCAGCGGTTTGAAAAAAAATAGCGAAAAACCGCCGCTACCGTTCGTCATCGGCCGCACGATTTCTAAAGTTAACTTAAAACCGTAAGAAATCTCAAAAACATTATGACATATGGAAGTTGCGCCTCGTCCATAGCTTTTCAACGGCGTATCTCACACATCGTTTCGACAAATGGTTAAAAATCTGGAATGAAAACAATACCGAAAATTTGAAAAAAAATTGAAAAACAGAATTCCGTGATTGACTAAATTTGAAACTGCTCTTAAATCGTAACGAATTAGAGAAAATAATAGATATGAAAAAGATACACCTCGACGATATCTTTCCAACAGCGTATCATTTGATTCATTCCGACAAGAAGTTTAGGAAAAAACGCGAAAAAACGTTTGCTGCCAGTCGTCATGGGCCGCACCATTTTCGAAACTACTCTTAAGCCGTGAGGAATCTTGGAAAGTGTTCAACATAGCGAAGTTGCGCCTAATCCATAGATTTTCAACGGAATATCACACGCCTCATTCTGACAAACGGTTAAAAAATTAGAGCAAAAAAGGTACTAAAAAACACAAGTGTGCAGTTTTTTCCGACGCGAAGTTCATTCGCCTGAGTACTGCAGCACACTTGGTTCAAACAATGACGTGCACTTGCATTAAGCGTGCAGTGTGGAACTGTTATCAGAATTGTTATTCTGCTAATATTAGCAGAATAGACCGGCTATTCTGTTACTAGTTATAGAATATTATTCTGTTATCCCTCGCCCTATATAGGCGCGCAATGGTTTTTCCAGACCAGCTAATCCCCTCTCACCCATACGACTCACCCCCAATCTCACCTTCTCCATGCTCCTAGCATGGCTCGCCCCCGTCTTCTCCCCGCACCCGGCGCTGCCCGCTCCCCACCTTCTCCCAGGCTCCCGGCGCCGCCCGCCCCCATCTCCTCCCGTCTCCCGGCGCCGCCCCGCCCCCACCTCCTCCCGGATCCCGGCGCCGCCCC
>NC_041389.1:87128070-87142260 GCF_002162155.2 Triticum dicoccoides
GACGCTGATGAATGAATGCTGAACTTATGTGCCATTGTTGCTGAATCCCTGGAATTTTGACATGAAACTAATTATCTATTCGTCTGCCTCGCCTCTCAATCGCAAGTGAGCGTCCGTTCGTGTGCGTGTTCTTGTCAGTTCATCTGTGTGTGTGTGTGTGTGTGTGTGTGAGTGTGTGTGTGTGTGTGTGTGTGTGTGTGTGTGTGTGTGTGTGTTCTCTTCTAAGTTTAGGGCAGCTTATTCTGGACCATGCTCCTGGCACTCGAGCCGCCTGCACCTTTTTATATCAGTTCTAAAAATTGATGTGCGTCAGGCCAACTATGTATCAGGATATACTATATTGCTTTTGTGATTTCTGTATGTGCAAAATATGGTACAGTTGCTACTTTGATTTTGTTGTTGATGTACATAGTTTGTGCATAGAAGACTTTAAATATTCTTGCCGATGGAATGAATTACTAAAAGTTCAAATTTGATGTTATTCTTCTCCTTTGCATCTCCAGGAGATGAGATGGTCCTGCCGCTCTTAATTTCCAACCACACATCACTTGGAAAATATAAGCTTTGCTCGTCATTGCTTGAGCCAAACTCCAAATGAGCAGAGCTGGCATTTAAGCTATGTGAATTTCCCAACCACACACTTATGTAGCATCCCAATGTCACACATCCCTTTCTTTGTGTAGGGTATATGGCACTATTCCACCCCCTAATCCGCAGCTCCTCAGTCCTACTTCTTGCTTTGTTGTCGGTCACTCAAAAAAGAGTCGCGTGCAGCCCACCCCGTGCTCCGCCCCCTGATCCAGCATTTTTGGTATGAATTTGATGAATCTTCTTGATGCTTTGATATTATTCATCTAGAGATTTTTGCTCGTGTTGACTGTTTCAATTGTTTGTACCGGTTTAATTCCTACATGTATGTAGCAGTGCAATGTTTTTGTGTGCATGCATATTTGGGATGGGATTTTCAGGTGCTAGTTTGGAACTATATCTCCATACTAAAAATATTTCAGCAGTTCGACAGGGGCGCAGGGTTCAGTTCGACCACGACAAGCCAGGTAGCTGGTCTTCGCATCACGAAATGGTGTAGTTCGATCTTGTGCGATTGGAAATTCTCTGATGCTGAGTGTTCAGTACCTGAGTGTGTCAGTACAACCCTACGCTATAAGGCATGCATACATCCACTTCACGTGTTAGTCAACAGTATTGTGCATTTGCTTGGCAGCTTTAGTACTCTACTTACATATCACTTGCTAAATAAAAAAAATGTTGTTCACTTTTCTGTGTTTTGTTTAATAATGCTCATGCTTTATTTTCTGAGAGCTACAAAATCATAGTGCTTAAAATACCGATGTGTGCGTTATGTTGAATTAAGCAGAAGGTCGTTTCTTTTCTTCAATCTCGCATCAAATCTCCTCCTTGCTCCCAGTTCCAACACCCAGAGCCCCAGATTCGAGCGCTTCGGATTCTCAACCATGTCCGGCTCCGACCTTCAGGGTCGGTGGATGCCCTCCTCCGTCACGGAGGAGGACGTGTTAAAGCTGCGTGAGGCCAAGTACCTGTCCTACGAGATTTCGCACAGGTTAACTGCCAAAGGGCAGGTCGTGCCCGCTCCCGAGCCTGGTGAGTACGTTGTCTTCGTATCCCACCTCCGTCGGGGTTTAGGCTTCCCGACGGACCCCTTCGTGAGAGGGCTCATGTTCTACTACGGGCTGGATTTTCACGACTTGGCTCCGGAGTCCATCCTCCATATCTCCGCATTCATTATCGTCTGCGAAGCCTTCCTCCGCGTCAATCCCCACTTCGGCCTGTGGCTGAAGACCTTTAATGTGGAGCCGAAGATGATTGGGGGGCGTCAAGCGGAGTGCGGCGGGGCGGCCATAAGCAGAAGGGCCGATGCCCCGTGGCCCGAGGGTTCCTTCCAAGAGGAGCTCGGACTGTGGCAGTAGGAGTGGTTCTATATCACCGCTCCGAAGGGCAGCAAGCAAAAGCCGCCGTCTTCATTCCGCCCGGGACCTCCACGCCGACTGATGTCGTGGGTCAACCAAGGGCTCAATTGGGGGCCGTCCGAAGACGTGCCCTCATTGCAGGGCCGGATTCGAGACCTCCAGGCGAGGGAGATCAATCTGGTCGTGGTGATGCAGGTTATGATAATCAGGCGTCTTCTGCCCTGCAAACGCCGTCCTCTCCGTTTATGGGAGTTCAATCCGGAGGGACCTCGAATTCTCCAACACTTCATGGGTGCGACACCCGTGGCGATGTACAAGTTGTTCTTCGGACCGCAGCTAGCGTGTCCGGAATTGACCAAGGACGCAGGCCTAAGCTGCAATCGCCTAGATACTCAGGTAAATAGCTCAGAGTCCGGACGTTCTGTTTATCTGCTTTTCTAGAGTTCGCCTCCTGACCCATTACTCTTCATCAGGAGTGGGTAGCGCGATCGAAGCTGATAAGGTGTTCGGCTCCCCTCCCAGTACAGAGACCGCACTGGAGCCCGTGCTGGTCAAAATGTTGGAGGTCGCGCCCGTAGAAGGGAGCAATGGGGAAAATAGAGGAGCTATCATTTCGCCCAAAGGGGCGTCTGAAGAGGGGGGATCAAAAACCCCTCCTTCCAGGGGGAGAAGAGGACCGCCTCCGAAGATCCGGAGGCCAAAGCTTCTAAGCGGGAGAAGAAATCTCCACCGGAGGGTCCTGCGTCCGGGGAGAACCCGGACGTACAATCGTCTCTAAAGGATCAGCTCTCCAGCGAGCCGTGAGTAGAGAAGGAGGAGTTCATTAATAATAAAATACCTCCATTTGTGCTTCTGTGGATAACCGAAATTTTACTTTGCAGTTCGGATTTGCGGACTTCTCAGATGAGTTCGTCTTCGGGGGATCTTCGTCCGGAGATGATGGAGAGCGAAACACCTCCGACTGCTGCGTCGCCGTACAGGGCAGACGAGCCTGAAGTATCGTCATGGAGGGTGTCCCCGAGTCCGGAGGGGCTGGAGAGTTCGGCGCCCACTAATATCCGGCCGGGAGAGCTGAAGAATCTGCTTAAGAGGGCGTCCATCTTAGAAGATCACCGTGCTTTGATGCGTATGGTGATTGGAAGGATTTCGTCCGCCGAGAGTGGATTGCATAATGCCGTTAGGAGTTTGCTGGCGGGATTTGAGGTACGTAAGAATGACGCACCTTTTTGACAGTTTTGCACATAAAAGTGTGCCGTGTATAGATAGTAGCCCCTGAGACTCGATAGTTTGTCGAAAGCGACAGCATGCCGAGGATCAAAAAATCTCAAGTAATGAATGTCCCCGTTCCTATGCAGGTGGCGAATAGTCCGAGGGCTAGCCGGACTAGTGGAGTTGCCGAGTTAATGCGGCAACTTGACGTGGCGGATGCGGACATCCCACTTGTCAACCGGCGACTTGACGAGTCGCAAGGTAAATGAATTCTCCATAGTCGCTTATTTAAGGGGGTCAAAGCCCGCCTCTGGTAATGTATATGCTGTGATACAGACGGTGCTGCTGCTGTGGAGAGCCTTCGGGCCGAACTTGCTCAAGCTAAGGAGCAAGCCCGAAGGAGTGATGCGGCTGCCTCGAGGGCGGCCGAGGAGTTGAAAGCCGAAAAGGCTGCACACTGTCTAAGTAGGGAAAAGATGGCCGAATTGGCCGTGAAATTAAAAGATGCTGCCGACCGCAATGAGGCTCTTGAAAAGGAGTGCTTATCGGAGCGGGAAGACCTGGGGAAGGCCACCGCCGAGGCCAAGGATGCCCGTTCTGCAATGCGGGCTATGAAGGAGGAGATACGCCAGGCCGGAGATATTATGGCTGGCAAGCCTTTTCTGTTGCGTCGCCGGTTTACGGATCAAAAGTATGCTCAACTTGGCCAGCTGTGGGGTCCGGAGGATCCATACATGGACTTAGCGGCAAGTGCGGCCGATGCCGTTGAGCACTTCCGGAGCCAGAAGGATCACAAGACGGAAGAGCTATTTTGGTCTCAATTCCATAGTCCGGATCATTCACTTCCGTTGACCGACCGGTTGGCCGAATGGGCTGAGCTAAATAGATTGTCCGGACTTGCCATGACTGATATCGTGGCTCATGTCTGGCCAGAGAGGCCCAAGGTGACGAGCTATTTCGGCTTATTGCAGCAATTTCTTGGAGCGATGCCGCAGATCAAGGAGATGAAGCGGTCGGCCTGCATAGAAGGCGCGCGGATGGCCCTTGCCCGTGTGAAGACACATTGGGCAGAGATGGATGCCACCGCTATTGCAGCCCAGGGTTCGGACGAAAGCTGGTTACCCGCCGAGCACTATTTTGGGGAAGTTATGCGTGGCGCTCGTGTAATAGAGTCGCAGTGCTCAAAAAATGTTACGTTCAAGTGAACGTTTTTATCTTGTAAGACAATGTTTATAATGTAACCACTTTTTATACTTGTGTGTCCCAAGTATTAAAATATCTCCTATGCGGCCGTTTATGTATACATTTGTATAACCTGAAAGATTGCAGTCTTCGGACTCAGCCCCCACGCACAAGGTGCGGGGGTGTTCGCAAAAATAGCGCGTTTTCACACTTAATCCGACGTCTCGGTCCTGTTAAGGAGGTGGTAGCGTAGCAAACGAGGCAATCCGGACTATGATGCTTTATCACTTTCACTTAGCCAGTGGAGTTCGAGGGTGGGGCTACGATATAGCCCCTTGGGGCACCGCGCTTCTCCGAATTTGGGGCGCATGTGTGCCTGACCGGGAAACGGTCCTTCGTCAAAGCGGGGAATTCTAAACATTCCGGTAGTCGATCGAGTGGTTGACCAGTCTCTTGCTATATCATGACAGTCAGTTTTCGGCTTTCTCTACTGAGGTGCTCGCCTAGCTGAACTGGGGCACAATCGCAGTAGTTCTCCTGGTGCCGCGTTAGCCGATGATACGAAACGCAAGGCAGCAAAACACAGGAGCCGGGCAAACCCAACATTTGACCAAAGACATGATTCGGAGCTGATGCATATAATGCCTAACTCGAGACGCCGAACACTCCCTAAGGTGTTCGGTCTTTATAATAATGGGCAGAACAATGCCCTAAGCCCCTAGTGTCCAGGTACGGGCATGGTCCTCTGACGCGACCGATGCCAAAACGTCAGGCTCCGCTTTGGTTATAAGAAGAAACCAAGGGAAAATAACAACAAGAGACAGTAAAAAAGGTTTACGCAGGGTCTTAATCTGAAAAGAATCCTCACGACGGGTCCCTACTGCACGTCTGCGCCTGTGTCTCCGTTGTGCCGTTATCCTGGACGGGTGTGCACGCTGTTCATCTGTAAAAAGAGAGGAACTTTAGTTTGAAAAGAACTCATGCAAAAAAAGTATATGTGAAAGAAGAAATATAAATAAGTAAAGCGTGGTCTGTATGAACTCGCTATTGTTTGTGCGTGCAACCCCTTGTAAAGGGATGTGCGGCTAGGGAGCCCCTAGCTTACTTATGCCGGACTGTCTAACCGTGTCCGGGGTTTTTAAGTGACCCTCGCACTGAAATGATGCCACGTGGACCGGGCATCTTGAGTGTAAGAGACGCGTAATGTGGTATGGCGTTGAAGTGGACAAAAGCTTCTCGTCCCGAGAGTGCTTGATAGCTACTTTTAAATGGGGCGATATGAAAGATTAGTTTTTCGCGTCGAAAGTTGTTCGGTAATCCGAACACAACTTCTAGTAATAGGGAGCCTGTGCACTTGGCGTAAGGGCCTGGCGTCACTCCTTTGAAGGAAGTGCGACTATGTCGAATTTTAGTAGGGTCTATCCCCAACTTGCGGATTGTGTTTGGATACAGCAGGTTTAAGTCGCTGCCTCCGTCTATCAGGACTTGAGTAAATTGTAGTCCGTCGATTATAGGGTCCAATATCAGGGCAGTCCATCCTGCATTTCGAACGCTTCTGGAATAATCCAGGTGGTCGAAAGTGATTGGTTTTGATGTCCAATCTCTATGTTTTGCTGGGTTGGACCGTGCGAGACCCATTTTAATGGGTGCCGCACTGTTTTTCCGTATTATCACATGAAGTGAATTTACTGTTTTGACCTCTTGTGGGAAATTCTTTTGTTTTCCGGTGCTCTGCTGGTGGGGTTTGTCATCTTCGCTTGACGCGTCGAGCCCCTTGTGTTCGGCGTTTAGTCGGCCGGACTGTTTGAAAATCCAACAATCTCGATGGGTGTGGTTTGCAGGCCTTCCGGGGGTACTGTGGATTTGACATATCTGGCCCAAAATCTTGTTTAAGTTGGAGAGCTCATCGCTGTCATCCTTAAGAGGTGGTGTTTTGTTGCTTGGCCGCGAGCTTTTGAATCCGGCGTTGACTGCCGTGCTCTTTGGGCTTTTCTCTTTATTCCGGCGCTGCTCTTTTTTGCGCCGTGATTTTCCGTTTCCATCTCTGATCTCGGATGTACTTGGGTTGCTGGTGCTGCATCTTGCTAGCCAGCTATCCTGTCCCGCACAGAAGCGGGGCATGAGGCTTGTTAGCGCGGACATTGTCCTCGGCTTCTCTTGGCCGAGGTGTCTGGCAAGCCATTCGTCTCGGACGTTGTGTTTAAAAGCTGCTAAGGCTTCAGCGTCCGGACAGTCGACTATTTGGTTCTTTTTGGTGAGGAACCTGTTCCAGAATTTGCGCGCTGACTCTCCGGGCTGTTGAGTTATATGACTTAGATCATCTGCATCCGGAGGGAGGACATAAGTCCCTTGAAAATTTGCTCTAAACGTGTCCTCGAGCTCTTCCCAACTTCCAATAGTGTTTTCTGGGAGGCTTTTAAGCCAATGACGGGCTGGCCCTTTGAGCTTGAGGGGTAGGTATTTTATGGCGTGGAGATTGTCTCCTCTAGCCATGTGTATGTGTAGTATATAATCTTCTATCCAGACTCCAGGGTCTGTTGTTCCGTCGTAGGCCTCTATGTTTATGGGTTTAAATCCTGCTGGGAATTCATGATCCAGCACCTCGTTGGTGAAACATAGTGGGTGTGCGGCGCCCCTGTATTTGGGTGCATCGCTGTCTTTGGACACTTGTCGTGTTCCATTGTTTCCTGGGGCCCTCTTCTTTGGCCCGTAAATGGACCTGGCTGGGCCATCTGTCTGTCCAGGGTCGTTAGTCGGCTTATGTGCGGCTCCGCTTTCAGATTTTGGCCTATCATCTGGCCGTCTATCTAGCCAGGCGGCCTCTTTGTTTTTTGACTGTGGGGGCTCTATGGCCTCCTCATCAAATTCTGGCAGTAGCTTGCGCTTTGGGTAGCTCTTTGATTGATGGCCATTGCCGTATTTGTCTGCGGTTTTGAGCACTTTGCTCCACCTCATTCTGAGTGTGTCTTCCGCTATTTTGAACTTCCGTTTTTCCTTTTTCAAGCTTCTTGCGGTGGCAACGAGTCTTTTCCGAAGGTTTTTATTCTCCGGCGGTGTGTCCGGCATGAGGTCGCCTGGACTGTTGTTTTCGCCGGGCCTGGATTGATTATTTGACTCGTCTTGTTCGGACGGTTGCTTGTCTGCGTGTTCGTCGTCCGCTGGTTTGCCCTACTGTATTGCTGGGTCGTTAGGAGCGCTGTTGTTGTCGAGGCGGGACTTAGTGCGGCGTCTGCGTCGCCGTTTTGGTTGTTTGTCGGCGGGATTATCCTCTGCCGCGCCCCGTTGGTCCTTGTTATCGCTTCCTTTTGGGGTGTCCACCATGTATACGTCGTATGACGAGGTGGTCTTCCCTTGCCTTGTAGGCACTGTTTTCTGTTCATCTCCGACATCGTCGTCCATACCGTCGATGTCTTAGGAGTCGTAGTTTAGCATGTCGGTAAGATCGTCGACAGTGGCTACAAAGTGGGTGGTGGGTGGACTCTGAATTTCTTCGTCGTCCGTATCCCAACCATCCTGGCCATAATTCGGCCAGGATTCTCCGGATAGCGAGATATGCTTTAGCGAATTTAGGATGTCGCCGAAGGGCGAGCGTTGGAAGATGTCCGTGGCGGTGAATTCCATAACCGATGCCCAATCAGATTCGATTGGTGGGGGCGCGGGAGGTCCGGAGTCCGGCACCTCGGAGTCACGAGCTTTGCGAGGGACAAGGGTGGTGTTCGGCTCCATCGCCGTGGAAGTTGAAGCCCCCGGGGCGGTGTCCAACCATCGGTCCTCGATCTGGGCGTTCGGCTCCGGACTAAGAGCTGGAGCAGACTCGTGTGCGGCTACCAAGGCACTGTTCGGCGGCAGAGCTAGATCATGCCCATCGTAACAGTGCGGCGCGCTTGGCTGTGGCTCGAGCCCGTCGAAGATCAAGTCTCCGCGGACGTCGGCCGTGAAGTTTAGGCTTCCGAATCTGACCTGATGGCCAGGGGCGTAGCTTTCGATCTGCTCCAGATGGCCAAGTGAATTAGCCCGCAGTGCGAAGTCGCCGAATACGAAGATCTGTCTGGGGAGAAAAGTCTCACCCTGGACAGTGTCGTTGGTTGAAGATGCCATCGAACCTATCGGTGACGACACAGAGGAACTCTCAATGAAAGCACCAATGTCGGTGTCAAAACCGGCGGATCTCGGGTAGGGGGTCCCGAACTGTGCGTCTAGGCGGATGGTAACAGGAGACGAGGGACACGATGTTTTACCCAGGTTCGGGCCCTCTCGATGGAGGTAAAACCCTACGTCCTGCTTGATTAATATTGATGATATGGGTAGTACAAGAGTGGATCTACCACGAGATCAAGGAGGCTAAACCCTAGAAGCTAGCCTATGGTATGATTGTTGTAATGTATGTTGTGTCCTACGGACTAAAGCCCTCTGGTTTATATAAACACCGGAGAAGGCTAGGGTTACACAGAGTCAGTTACAATGGTAGGAGATCTACATATCCGTATCGCCAAGCTTGCCTTCCACACCAAGGAAAGTCCCATCCGGACACGGGACGGAGTGTTCAATCTTGTATCTTCGAAGTCTTGGAGTCCGGCAGACGATGATAGTCCGGCTATCCGAACACCCCCTAGTCCAGGACTCCCTCAACAGTGCCAAGCCGTTCGATGCCCCATCTCGGGAGGTGCCCATCACAGGTTTCCCCCCACCTCCCATTGCATGTTCATACTCCTTCTCTTGTGTACATTCAGTTCACAAGATCATGTTCATGCATGGTCTCGCATTATAATTTCAGATCATGTTCATGCATTTGTGTTGTTTGGATTCAGTTACTCTGCTTGCACTCCCTGTTTGCATCTTATGCTGATGGTGAGCCTTTGTCTGAATTATCAGTAAGCAATGTTGTTTGGATTCAGTTACTAAGACTAAAACGTCGTTGAAGCTTCTATCCCCTGTGTTATGATATTGTAAGCAATGTTGATCAAACGAGTTTAAAATTTAAATATTCTTGAATTCAGAAACACATAACCAGAGATACTAGATGCAAAACAAGCATACCTATCAGCACCTAAATACATACATGAACCCTGCCTAGTATATGCCTGATTAGTAGTCTATAGAATATCAAATTTTTTGGGTTTGATGTATCTACTGGATCAAGACAATGCAGTAGATAGTAATATATCTCACAGTTCCTTCACCATTGCCCAAGCCATCTGTCCCGCAAACTAGCTTTCCATAAATCAGCACCTGCAACCATAATTCCACACTTCTAGACTAATCAAACTCTTGCCATCACCCTCGAGATTGTTCCCTGCACAATCTGTGTATGCTTCTGCTGCATGTACCACCAGTTTGTTCATGTCGGCATGTTCCAATACCCACTGAAGAAGCTCTATGCCTGTACTGCTTCATTCTTGCTTGGACCGAAACTAAATACATAATTTTTGCACAACACTTGCAAGCGATTAGCTGAATTTCGGTATCATCTACCTTTCCTGTACTCCATTCTGACGACATTGAAATTCATAAATGTATGTAGATAGTAATTTCTATGCCAATTTATATGGAACACATGACACGACTCAACTAGTATTTCGTCCACTGTCACCATTAGCCTAGAATGCCAAACTAGCTTACATAAATAACAATGCTATTGCTAATACATACTTTCTGAACTACAAACACCATGGGGAAACAAGAAATGATTTTATCTCTGTGATAAGTTGTTGAATGACTTCTTAAGCAGAGCAGTACTACTAAGGAAACCTTGAAAACTTCTACCCCTGTTGCTGCATCCTGTGCAGGCCACCGCTGACTCCCGTGTAGGCCGCCAATGCCCCTGTGCAAGGTTCAAAGGACATGGAATTCTGCGACCATTTGAGCTGGGCGACGGACCTATACAACATCCAACATGTCCTCATACTACTCCAAGCATAACCACAAGGTGACACATACGACTGGCATCTTTGCTCGAAATATGTTCAAATTGTTAACACGTGCACTTGTATGTTCTTTTTGGTTTTTGTGGCTGAAACTTATGGTGTTTATATAAATGCTAGTGAGATGAATAGCTATAGAAGTGGTTTGTGCTGATAATACACGACTCATATTTTTCTTAACGGATACTTATGCAGAACGCTCGTGCCACAGCGCCCAGGCCGTTCACTATCGGCACCATAGTCCGTTCACCGCTAACTCCCGAGGCCGTTCACCGCCGACACCTGAGGCTGTTCGTCGATGCAACGATGAGGTCTGGCCGTTGTCACCATTGACCGCGCACTCACAACTCTCTAGCTTCAGGTCGTGTCCTCCTCTCGTTGTCAGCTGCATTCTCCTCCAGCTGCAGGCCAGTGCTATGGTGAACATTCAAGGCAGCAAAGCACACCACAGGTCGCAGTGCCGCCACCGACCACATGTGTGCATGCATGCAATTGGTGCGTATGTGCTTTAGGTATGCATCTCAGTGCCTTGCCCCTTCCACTTTTTCATGTAGTATATTCTGAAAATATTAGACGCTTTTAAGTGAATAAAAAAAGGTGTCACACAAGTTTAGGTATAACTACTGCAGCACTTCAGAAATATGAACAAACAAAGCTCAAACCAAAGTGCTATTAACTAGGTCTTCCTGGAGCCAAGATCCAACGCATGAGAGAGAAGGGGTCGTTGCAGTAATAGCGACAACCGGCACGCTATAGCCGGCGTTGAACCTGACCCCGACCTCTACCGTGGTATAATAGCTTGTGTGGTATCCATTCTCCAATATTGTTTACTTTATGTTGTTGCTTTTGTACTACCCAGGAAGCTCGTCATTGTAGAAGACAAAATCTGCATTCTGTATAATTCTTGTTTGTTCTGACTTATTTTTCTCTTCTAGATAGAGTAACAGTTTTCTCCCAATGACGCAGGCGGCTACCCCGTACTTTCACCTCCGTCCGTCGCCGCCCTCTGCACAACTCTTGATGCCGGAGTCCACACTGTATCGATGCGCCGCTGTCGCTCCACCGTCCCGTGCAGGAAGTTCAATGCCACAATCCCCGGCCGTTCAATCTTGCTGCCGTGGGCATTCCCCGCTCCAACTCCATCGCCTGTGCTTCACTGGTGAAACAGTACGACCTGAGCAACCACGGGGAGTCGAGGATGTCCAAGTCGGCAGTCCAACTCGGCGTGATTCGTGTCATCGTTAGCCCCATGTTTGCTGGCAAGACCACCGTGCTTCTCCGCTGGCATCGACAGGTTGTCACGACCGGTTTTTCGGGTATTAATTTCCAGAAAATGGCCGTTGTGCTCACCAGCCCCAGGATTACTGTTAGCTAATGGGGCACCAACTTGATACAGAAACTCCAAGCAAAAATACAAAATATGTAGTACAAGACCATTCTGGCCTATGAGTACAACAAATGGTTACTAGTGGTCGCTGGCAGAAGCGGTTTGTGGATCATTGGTATCTATGGGACTCCATTTCCCAATAGGAACAACTGACCAGGTTAACTCCTATCTTCGCGAGGCTGCTATCACCGTTGCTTAGTTTCCGAGGCTGTCATCGCAACGCTCCTCTCTGTGCAAGAAATCTGGCCAAGACAATAGCCAGGGACAAGCCAGTGAGTACTTTGAATGTACTCGCAAACATTATGGACACGGGTATAATATAACAAACGATAATCATGCTCTGAATATAATCCTATGATCATAACGTCAGTCATAAAATAAAATCCATGATGCTTGCAAGCAGTTTATTTATATACGACATGAATGTGCAATAATGGAGTAGAAATATCATGCACCGATCGGGTGTCTGAAGCGACGCCTCGAAAGGATCATGATATGAAGCATGCCTCAGTCGGGCGTCTGAGCGACACCACATAAAGGGCTTGTAAAGAAAATAACAAGCATGCCACAGTCGGGCGTCTGAGCGACACCACATAAAGGGCTTATAAGTAAATAACAACAAGCATGCCACAGTCGGGCGTCTCAGCGATACCACATAAAGGGCTTATAAGGTAAATAAATAACAAGCATTCCACAGTCGGGCGTTTGTGCGACACCACATATAGGGCTTATAAGAAAAACAATGATTATCTAGGAGGTAGAACCGTCCCAAGGATACTCAATACTCCAAATAATATAGAGGGGTTAGTCCATAATAATCATAATCATCATCATCATAAGTCACACGTCATGATTCCGAGTTCTGTTTTAGTAGTTCTCCTCCGAAGACCGACACTAAGACCGACACTTGACCCGACCCAGACTGTAGTCCTTAACCATGGACACGGCTATTCGAATAGGTATTAACTCTGCAGAGGATGTACTCTTTACCCATGAGCAACGGATTCCTTTAGTCCATCAAGGCTAATTCCGTCTACGGTCGTTTAATTGAAAACACACCTGACTTGCACAAACCAGCTTAACTTACCGGTGTCTGGAATCACCCACGACACCTGTCAAGCAAAACTCTAAGTGGGGAGGCTACAACCTCGCGTAGCATGGGATCAAATTTATATCGCGCGCTCTAAGGGGTGTCCTCCCCTCTCGGTCCCAACCGGAAACACCCATGCCCCCTGACCGGATGACTGGCTTTAATCCATGGCCATGGTACCCTCATCCCGGCCCCTCTGTATGCTGTGTGCTAGAAAGGGGTTAACAAATTACTGAACCACACCCTACCTGTGGCAGGCACTAGTGGTAGTACGAAACAAGTGTGGGGGTTACTAGAACAAGACTCGATCTACGGTCGACTCAGGAGGTTTATGTGTTACCTGCATGATTACCATAACAAATGTGTTTTCAAGCAACAGACATAACCACCACTCATCATGTCTAACTATGTCGTACCGGACACAATCGTCTCAACGACCTGAGACAAGCTCGTGTCTACCCAAGACAGAGGCTTTCACGAGTTCCTTCCGGTATGCATGAGAGGCATGTGATGGTGACTACCATCTCAACATATCAAACTCCAACAGCATGAATCATTAATATGCACTCGAGAGTTTGATCATATCATCACAGAAAAATAACGAAAAATTTCGAGATGAGAGGTGTTGTAACCGTATCAAACAACACACGACAATATTATGCCAGGGTTCAGTATGCTTGCCTTCAAGTGTATGCAAGTGGGGGTGCATATTTGAAAAATTGCCTTCTCCTCCAAAAACCTATTTTCAAAAAAATTCAAACAACACATACTTTAAAAACAGCACAAAAACGTTGTCTGAATTTTTTTCAAATAAATCTCAAAATAAACTAGGCTAATTTTGAGAGAGGTAGGAAAAAATCAATTCATTTGGAGTTATATTTAAAAAGTTATAGACAGTCAAGTTTTGGTCAAAAATCTGTTTTTTTTTGAAAAAAAAACAAAAAGGAAAAACATTTCGAACTGACCACGTCGAAGGCATATTTCGATTTTACGCCTACACTTATCCAGCGTGGACCGCGCATGGGTCACTGACAGTGGGCCCGCCTGGCCCACTGGTCAGGTTTGACTAGTCTCTCCTCCCTCCTCTTCCTCTGCCCGAGCGGAGGCGGGACTCCGGCGATGCTTGCCGGCGAACGGCGGCACCATTCGAGAAACAGAGGTCACCCGCGAGCTCAGGGGGTCGAGGCGATCCCTCCGGTGGTCGTTACGGTCCCTGGGGTGGACGGAGCTGCTAGCGGCGAGCTCCGCAGCGGACGGTGGCCGTCGAGCAGAGTGGGTTTTCGCCTGCGGCGAGTCCTGATCAAAATTGAGTAGGTGGATGGACTCACGAGAGGGAGAGGGAGCTCCTAGAGAAGAGAGTTGAGAGGGGGAGGCCCTGGTGGCGCCGGAGTGATCGAGACAGTGGCGGCGGCTGTGATTGCCGGAGATGAGGAAGACGACCTCTCTGGTCTTCCT
>NC_041389.1:87142372-87158480 GCF_002162155.2 Triticum dicoccoides
GGTCGCCGGCGAACCGCCGCTTTGTAGCGGTCAGGGCGACGTGGCAGCGACGAGAGCTAGAGGATGCGCTTGTGGATGAGCTCGCACTGCTCCAGGGGGCAGGTGGCGAGCCGGGGTGGCTCGGGCGGCGCCGACACGGCCGGGGCCTGCGTGTGGCCGTCAGCTAGCTGCCACGGCCGACCTGACGGTGGCGCTGTGGGGTGCCAGGGGTGGTCGGGGTGGCGTTGCGGTGCAGGAGGATACGTGGCTTGCTAGCTGCGGTTGGCCAAGGGCCAGAACGGGTGCGGGGCGAGACGCGGCGGCTCGGTGCACGCGCGTGCAAAACGTGCAAAACGCGCGCTCTGTGCACGCCCAGAGCACGCCCACCAGGTGCTCGGCGAAATGCCAGCGCATGCCATAGAGCTTGGGTGAGGCTGGAAGTTAGCAGACCTAGGTTAGGAGTAGCTGGGAGTTCAATGGACATGCTAGTTTGTCCAGAGGTGCAAGGTGTCAGTGAGAAACAAAAAATCATGCCAAAACTGATCATGCCCAGAAGGTGTTTGACAGAATGCCAATGGTATCTAGGTATTTCTTGGAGTGGCCAGAGTCTCCAGATTGGGGTCTCTTTGGATGTATGAGAGAGTGGTGGAGTTATTTGGGCAAAAGAAGAAACTTGCTAGTGCAAGTTTTGCAAAACTTCAGTTTTGGACAGAAAGAAAAGGGCATTCTATCATGTACTAAAAATGCTCCAATGAGTCCAATCTCTTGGACTTAAGGGTTTTGTAGGAAGGACTACAAGTAGGAAAAATAACCATGGGTAGAAGAGCAAGTAAAAATATGGTTGTAGTACAAATCCCCAAGTTGGACCAGAATGAAGATGAGGTTGATTCACTCAAAATTTTCAAAGAACATCAATAGGTTTTTGCATAAAGATGAATAACATGCTCCTATTGACCTCCCCTAATTTTGGTAGAAGTTTTTAAGAAATTTTTAAATAGGTTGTAGTGTAAAATTGCCCAGTGGACCAGATTTGAAAACTTGGTGTAAAACCCAAAATATCCAATGAATGAAATATATTTTTGCATAAAAGTGATTTAGAAGCATCACATGTCATCCCCAAATTTTTGTGGGGTTTTAAATAAATTTATCAAATGGTTGTAGTTCAAATGGGACCTTAAAACTCATGAAAAACTATTTTAGAGAAATAAAGCTCAGGGAAAAATAATTATATAAATAATCCCTACTGATAAAAGAATTGTTTTATTTGAGAGGGTAAATAAGTCCAACAATGATTGAAAAGTTTTCACTTGGGGTAAAAACTCCATAGTAATAAAGAAAAGAATGGTTCTGAAATCAGAAGGAAATCCAAAAAATAAAAGTTTTAGTTTCCTGGCAAAATTTTAATTTATAAAACAAGGTTAAAATTTTGGGGTGTCACACAGGTGCTCACCCCGGTCCCATCTCTTGTTTACTACTTCATTTGGCATTGTTAAAAAACGGAAAGAACAAGTTCAAATTGAAAAAAAATAAGAAGCTACATGTTGAAAAAAATCAGAAGCCATTTTAGTGAGTCTATATTGAAAATTAGCTCACGTTTTAGTGAATCAGAAGTGGTTTGTACTTTTTGCTTGATGCTTTTCATGAGCAGTTCAAAAAGTGTGCATGTTCCCTGCTTTGCTATAGCACTTGTTGGATTGCTATAAGAAAATGTCATGTATTCATGAATTTTCTGCTGGTGTAGCAGCCCAGTATGTATTTTATCATCAATTCGTGAAAGAAAGATGAATCAGTGCAGTGTGCATGTTAAAAAAATAATTCATTTTTATATTGTATGGTAGTTCATTGTATAGAAACTTTGCAATAGCTCCTGCTTTTCAGTCCATCAACTTCCCGGTCACAAGTCCAACTAGTAGAAATTCAAATATGAAAAATAGAATCCATTTTGTTATGTAATCATCTTTAACCAATTTTGTATGTATCAGACTTGCATATGTTGATTAGTATGGTAGATCTGTTTTGTATAAGAAGCTAGATGTTGACTTGCAACTATGTTGTGATAACATTTTCCAGGAAGACGAGTCCCTCGTCCGGTACGTCTAGGTTGGTATCGATGCTCCGGACAACTCCTTTGATCTGCTCGGTAAATGCCCACTACTAACTCCATTTGAAGTTTTTCAGTTTTGATCACGATGCTTTTCTACTCATGAGACTGGAGCCCCCACTGCACACAAGTACGTGGTGGAAGTTTGTATCAGTTCCGAGAAAAAAGAAACAAATTTCAAAAAGAAAAATTGTGAGTTCACCTTCCATAAAGTTTGAAGTACAGAGATATCACCTTGATGTAGTATGTAAATATGTATTGCAAATTTGCAATTCAGGAATGGGTGTGTGTGTTGTAGTCTCTGCCTATAGAGTCAATATGTGTTTTTGTAGTGCTGGTAGTTGTTGTCGCCCACGCTCTCTGTCGTTGTCAAGGGCACATGTGTGCCATCCTCAGTCCAACCCCATGGCATCAGGGTGGTCGAGTTCGTCGTGACCAGCAGTCCATGGCTATCGGCTTCAACTTTATTCCACCTAGGTGCTTACACTTCTTTTTGGATGATTTTTGTATGAATCTGCATTTTGGTTATTGAATTCAGTACAACGAAACACATGAATCCCCAATGCGTACCAAATGACTGATTCTTTTAAACAGTCAGTAGATTAGTAGATTTACCATTGGTTGGTCCACTTGTGTAAATCTGTCAGTTCATGACAAGTAACTTCTGATGCTAGAAATATAGGATGTTTGTGTGAATCTTGCATGTTTTAGAGAGAAAAAAAGTTTGTACTGAACAACATAAACATGGTGTACTGAACAAACATATGCATTCAAATAAACATGCCAGCAACTCCTCTTGCTATACTTATGCTTGTACTTGTCTATTTTCTTGTTTGGAAATTGGTTTCTTATCCTCCTAACAACTTTTCTCACATTTCATTTAAATTTAGTTTTAGCTAAAACCAGAGCTAATGCATTTGTGGCATTGGATGAGGTTGCTAAGAAGATTTGCATTAGAGAATGCTTTGCTGGAAAAGCTTCTATTGATCTCCGTCCACAAGTGGCGCTGCCCCGCGTCCGGTCGACGGCGTCCACGAGCGCGAGTAACCCGTATCCGGCGGCAAGATGAAGGCCACCCGTGAACCGTGCTTCCCTTAACCACGTCCACCTTGTGTGAGTTTGCTACTGAGAAGAAGCATAAGAACATACAGTTCCCGGTGGTCGCCTTGGCCACACTTGGCCACGAGCTCTTCCACCATGGTGACTAGCAGACATCCAAGTGGAACGCAAACATCAGTCCAAGCAGAACTAGTTCGTATAAACTGACTGGTTTACCCTAAGTTTCCACCGTTTAAGTTCAGTTCAATTCCTAATTTAGGTTCAGTTCATAGGAGCACTTAAAAATCAATTAGTTTGTTTTACTTATATTCCATGAACTTCTAGTACCATAATTAATGTAGTAGTGACATGAGCTCCCTCTCCACCACTGAAGGATCCGCAGCGTCCTCCCAGTCCGACACCATGGTGTACATTAACTTGGTTGTTATAGTTGTTATAGCAGATATAGTACAAAACTCTTTTTAGGTTTCTTTGTGAACTTATAATGTTTACTGTACATGAACTTGGTTGTTCTTTTTACATGAACTTGTACATTGCCTTGTCAGGTTGTGCGTGTACTACCCATAGGAGCACTTGAAATTTTAAGTTATGTTTAATTTCTAATTTAAATTTAGTTCATAGGAGCACTTGAAAAATCAGTTTGTTTGTTTTACTTATAACCCAGTATCCGGCTCTGCCGCATTAGCGACGATCTCCTCTTCCAGGTCCGGCAGCCCCCTGTACTCCCACAATCTTTCAAATTTGATCATTTTTTTGCAGGATGCGGAAAAACTAGATGCAACATTTATGAAAAAAAGAGATGAATTTAGAGGAAGATGGAGCACCGGAACGGAGAAGACACAGTTCACAAAACATTCTGAAAAAGTAGCAGGAACAGGCAACAGTTTGCAAAAAATGAAGGTACAAATAAAGTTCATAAAAATGATATGAAATTCCTGTACATCGTTTGTAGTGTGTTGCGTGATGTGGCAATAGTGCGTGCTGTAGTGTGTTGGTGGAAACTGAATTGAAGGATCTTCAATATATGAACCACAAGAGAGGTGCATCCTGAAGACAACAGATGTTGCTATTTCTTTTTGCTGATGCTCATTCAAATCTCCATGCTACTTTTGTACTATATTTGATGCTCTATAGTTGCTTGTCGAAATGCCTATGAGAACCAAAAGTATTTTGATGAAATTTGATGTTGTTATTCCTATGTTCTAGGAGTTTTTCTGTGTGCTCTAAATTTTCCTCTGTTAATCAAAAAAGCATCAGTTTAGCTCGAAAAATAGAGCCTTTTCTCTTCTCAGTACACATCACAGAAGGTATTTGTCTCCAAGTTGCATTAAGAGTTCAAAGTACACAGAGGAAAAAAGGTTCAATTTTCAAAAGTTTAAGTGTTCAAAGTACACAAGAACATAAGTCCACTATGCTTTGCGTCAGATATATGATATTTGTGAGGGGAACTTCAATTTCCTTCAGTTCAACTTTTGAATGTGTTTCAGTTCGTCTACTTCCCAGTCGTCCTGTGTCAATCAAAAAAGGCAGTAGTTTATCATGAAAAATAGAGCCTTTTCTCTTCTCAGTACACAACACAGAAGGCATTTGTCTCCAACTTGCATTAAGGGTTCAAAGTACATAGAGGAAAAAGGTTCAATTTTCAAAACTTTAAGAGTTCAAAGTACACAAGAACATAAGTCCACTATGCTTTGCATCATATATCTGATATTTGTGAGGGGAACTTCAATTTTCTTCAGTTCAAATTTTGATTGTGTTTCAGTTCGTCTACTTCCCAGTCGTCCTATGTTAGCTAGACCAGTACTAGTGCTCAGCAGTACGACAAGTAGCAGTACTAATTAGTACGACCTACACAAATACTATTACTGATCAGTAATATTCTTAATGTTAAAAGTAACATCCATATAGAAAAAATGCTTCTATTCTAACACACAATTTTTTGGAAAAAAGAGCACTAGTACTGATGAGTCGTACCGACAAGGATGCCGTCTACAATTCTGAAATTATTGTTGAGTCGTACTAGTAGTATTACTGATGAAAATGGGAAGCAAGTGTCACATGAATCCTCAATTGAATGGGAAGCAAGGTGATCGTCCCTCCTTCAACTCCACTTCGCTAGTGCCCGTCAGTCTGCGGGAGTAGGGGCGGCGTGCTCATCAACAAACAAGAGCAGAAGGTATGTGCTTGGAAAACTTAAAATTATGTTCACATTTGGGCAACAGTAGTTGTAGCTTCTTTCAAAGTTCAAAATGAAAGATATTCAGTTCAACTTGTTCTAGCAAAACATGTGTGGATCCTTGGCAGCATATCAGACACACTATCTAGTGCAGAAAAAATGTTCGGCGTAGTTCAGCGCGCCGCCGCCGCCTACCCCCTGCCTCCAAGTGCCGCTGGTCTATGAGTTCAACATGTATAACCCTATAAGTTGATAGAAAAATAGAAAACAAGATAAACAAAAATAATGATACACAAAACCCATGGAATTCATAGGGAAAAGATAACAAGTTCTAAGGAAATAAATGTAGAAGTCCATATTTCAAAATAAATGAAGTATTTGGGAAGTAAAAATGAAATATTTCAAAGTGTAGAAATCTTTTTAGGTTTCTTTGGGAACTTCTAATGTTACTACACATGAACTTGCTTGGCTACACAAATATGAAACTGATTGTGCAAGTCACTTAGAATGTGTTTGAACTTGTTATGGGAACTCATGCCTTGTTATGATTAAATGCAGGGAGCAAGTGGCACCGAATGGGCCCCTAGGAGCTAGTTTAACCCGCTCGCAGACTGGAGGGCATGCCGGTTTATTTCCAATGAAGCCCTATGTACAATCAGTCTGTTTGTTTGATAAGAAAGGAGACAACATAGAAGTTATGGTTAAACCAAGTCCCTCCGTCCAGTTATGTCCGACTTTTGTGATAGTAGTTCAAAATGAGGGATATATTGTATAAACTTTTTTGGACTTGTGCCTAGGCTGCTTCTGAACAACTCCAATGCTTTATTGGCCTCAGTACTACAGTTTGATAACTTTGAACTGAGAACTCTATGAACTCTTGGACATGTCCATAAAGTATTCCTGGACTAAGAACTCGATGAACTCCTAGACCTGTTCATAAAGTAGTGTTGGAGAACTCTCAGTAGTTCTAGTATTATAGTGTGTGTTTTGAACTAAGAGATATACTCTATTAACTTTCTCTACTCTTGAAGCATTTTGTTCTCATATATAAAATCAAGTGCATATATGAAATCTTGAACAAAATGCTCTATGAACTCTTGGACTGCATTGTTGGAGAATTGTTGTTTGGTACCTAATGGAATTTCCACACAAAGCATTTTGTTCTCAGTTTTTTGGTGAAAGTTTGCTTCCTATTGCATAGCTGCTGCAGTAGACCTTCTATGCATGACAATGTAAACATACAAAATGTATATGCTACTCCCGGATGGGCTGCTGTAGTGAACAATTTTCTACCATGAAATGTTTCCCAAAAGGGCTGCTATAGTGAACATGGTGCCAACTTGTTGCTAGTTATATTGAAAGTCCACCTTGAAAAACAACATCAGTTATCTCATGAACATGCATTGGTTTAAGGGGTGGACATGCATCGGTTCAAGGGTTCACAAAGTAAAGCAATGTATACACACAACCCATAACAATGTTCCCTTCTATACAAAATATTTAACTAGGTAATGTAAGGCATCGCACCGGTTGAATATAGTCAGAAAAAACCCTAATAGTTCAACCGAGGCCATTGGGAGGTTCAATGAATACAATATGACGGTTAGAAAAAAGATAGCATGTTTTATAAAAAAATGTGCTTTGGTCCGTGAAAACACGCTCCGTACAAATCAATTTGGGTACTCTTTCGAAATGAAGAAACACACGAATGGTTTCATCGTATTAAAAATACTCTATGAAAAATACATCAGTACAAGCAAACACATAAATCAGTACAAGTACTCTGTTTTACGAGGTAAACCATGCGAAAAAACAGAGAAAGTCTAGTCTGTGAAAACATGTTCAGTACAAATCCATACGGACATCTGTTCAGGTACCCTTTTTTCGGAACCTTTCAAAATTACTCTCAGAAAAATACATCAGTACAAGTACTCTGTTTTTTCTGACGGAAAAATAGCACGATGGGTCTCACCGTAATCCAAATTACTCTTCAACGGTTGCGAATTTGAGAAAATGTTCAACATGACTAAGTTTCGTATTTTTGATATCTTTCTAACCGTATATTATTTGCCTCATTTCGACAAACTTTTAAAAATAATCGCATTCAAAATCAAATTTGACCGTATTCGAATTTGTTTTTAAACCGTAAGAAATTAGAAAAATATTTCAATATGAAAAGGTTGCACATTATTCATAGATTTCCAACACCGTATTATTTGCATCAATACGACAATCCGTTTGCAAAACATCGCGAAAATACGTTTCGCCCGGAATTTCACCGTTTTCCAAATTACTTTTAAATCGTACAGAATTAGAAAAAACATTAGATATATGGAAGATGCGGATTTTCACCAGCTTCCCAACGCCATCTTATTTGCTCAATTCCAACAAACCATTTGAAAATTGAGTCCAAAATATGATTTGCGTTTTCGGTTTTGAAAAAAATGGTTTTTTCAAAACTGCTCTTAAACCATAATGATTTTGAAAAAACGTTCAATATACTTGAAATATAGTTGTCAAGAGCTTTCCAACGATATATTCCACGCCCCATTCCGACAAAAAAATTGCAAAAAAAATTAACTAAAGAAGACGATGTGTTAAACAGAACCGAAAGCATTAGTTCAACCGCTTCGAAATCATCAGTACAACCGCGTGAAACTGTCAATTCAAGTAGGGTAATAGAATAATATTCTGTTACGCGTAATAGAATAGCCCAGATGTGTGTGTGTGTGTGGGTGTGTCTATATATACATATATATATATATATATATATATATATATATATATATATATATATATATATATATATATATATATATATATATATGGCTTCTGCACAACATCTCCGTCATCATTATCAGTATATTATGCACAGGTGAGTTAGGATGCACTTGATCCCAGGAAGGTATCTATCACTGAAACCAGAGGAGTGCTTCAAACTAACAATAGTACATAATATCCAACAAAAGAGGGTCGTGCTACAGCAGCATATTACATGGCTCAGTCCAGATATCAGTACGAATCAAGTTGTGCATATTTGCTGTTGGCATGAACCACATCGCTGCATGTCGGGTTTGCAAAAGCCATCCATCGCATGGAAGCTTGATGCCTTTCACACACTGAAGATTATCTGGCAACAAGCTGTGTCGACGAATCTCTTGATATGGTGATTCATGAAATCCATGGTATGATGTGTAAACAAAGTCCCTCCCGGTGAATGGAAGTTGCATAGCACGGTAATCATCGCCAGTGATATGATCGATGATTAGTTGGATGATCGGATAATTGAGCCCGAGGAACAAGGAGTGGTTGCCAAGGCTGTAAACCCGCCTCCAGTTTAATATGCCTGGCCCAACAGAGCTGGGATCTTTCTCGAACATGAAGCATCCATAGCCATCAATGTTACGAACGCCCCACGCATTGTATTGCATGTGGTTTGATGTAATGGTTTTGTCAAGTTGGTACGTGCGAATGAGCATCAAATGACCACCGTCAGCTAAACGAGCGATAAACAACCACCCATTGGCTTGTATGATTTCATGTCCTGGAATCATGAAGGCGAGTGCATTTGCGTCTGCTGTAACAATTCAAATTGGAGACCAAAAGGACAAAAATAAACAATCATGTTCAGAGTATGTGTGGAATTAAGATTATGATAACAATGACACATATCATAGACAGAGAGTTTCAATGTCGTGGTCATAATCATACCCTAAGTTAAAAAAAATAAGCCAATTGATTTCATATTCTAGCAATATGTCATGGTTCAAACATCATGTAACAATGAGAGGAAAATAGCTATGACAGAGCCTACTCATATTCTACCATAGCACTTACTACTACTGTTCTCATATCGACTCTAAGCAATAACATATAGCAATCATGATGTCATAAAAATCTTAGAAATGAGAGTAACATATCACAGTCATGATGTTATGCTCATAATATCTATTCTAACAATCATTAGATGCCAATTGTTCTCATATCAACTCTAACAATAACATGTGTGGTCATAAAAATCTAGGAAATGAGAGGAACATATAGCAATGATGTGGTTATAGACATACTATCTATTCTAAATTTGTAACAATGAACAAGCAGTCGTATTCATAAGGTAAAGATGAGATGAGACAGAACAATTACATGACGATAGATTCCACCAGTATAGGCAGCCAATCTGTGCGTCGACCGCGTAAATGATGCCATCGTGCACTATAGCATCAGACAGAAATGTTACCTCAACAGGATTGACGATGAGCCATAACCATGTATGCCGACCGGATTGCAAATAGACTAATCCCATGTTGAACAAGGCAATGAGCTTGTAATCAATGTAGTCTTCTGATGGTGTGGGAACTTCGCAGATTACAACTTGCAGCAAACAGAGGTCGAGCCAAAAGCTTGACGCATCTTGTGCATAGTAGGCAGGAGTGTCCGGTGGGCCGCGAGGCTCGATGGCGGTGGTATCGAACGATGGAAGGGTGATCTCTCGCTGGGTGTAAATATCCATGAGACACCACGGACTACCGGATTGGTGGATGAGGACGTTCCAGTTGGCCTTCATGCCCGCCAAGTAGTGGCCGCGCATGAAGGATAGGTGGACGGGTAGTGGTAGCATGTCGAGGGGCACCATGACAACCTCCATAGGACGTCAAGTTGGTGTCTGGGCCACCTGCGAGGATCAGGCATCAGCAAGCAAGGTGTCTTGAAAATTGTTGGCCGGTTGCAGATGAGTAGACGATACAAAGACACCGAGCATGCGGCCAGACGGACGGTGCTGAGTAGGTCCATACGATTATAGATCTGCTCGAAGAGAACATCGGGGAGGGAATTCCAATCGCGGCTCTGCGTGTCAGTTGGTTCTGCCATTGGGGTTTTCGGTGCCTGTGAGCCAGCGGGGAAGTGGATTCGGGCGAGCGAGCGAAGAAGCTTCTCCTAATGTGGCCGAGCAGTGAGCAGGGGGATATGGTATGCGCGAGCTACCAAGGAAGATGGTGCGGGCAGGCGAGTAGTGAGCAGGGGTAAATGGTGTGTGGCCGACGATGGGGATGAGAGGAGGAAGAAGAAGAGAGGAGAAAGAAGAATGGAATACAGGGAAGAAAGTGGAAAGCAATAAATCTCAATTCTACCATCCTTTGGAGCGTAAATAGTTACACCGATGACATGTGGGTCTACCACAAGAGGGCCCATATGTCAGTTAATGGTAGACAGAGGTGCGTAGGCGTATTTGCGGAAGCGTGCTCTACTAGTAAACATGATGGCAGTACTGGGTAAGGCTGATTTAGTAACACCAACACGCTGGTTCAGCTTATTAATTGCTGCAACGTGTATTGTCACTTCACTGCGAAGACTAGTTGAATAGTTCTCTCTGACCGAGATGGGGAATAATGGATTGCGAAGACTTCCTTTCTACAGTATCCCTATGCCTCTACGCTCACTTCACTCAGTTTGCTCCGTACCTAGTCACTTGTTGAAATCTGTTGAAAGACAAATACTCCATATTTGGGAACAGAGGGGGGGTTTTACTCCGTATTTGGGAACAGAGGGAGGCTTTTACTCCGTATTTGGGAACAGAGGGGGTATCACCATATGGAGGGAATAGAGGAAGCTTGAAATATGAACATGTCAATGGGAGGGAGTAAGCCCCCCATGCATGCATGCATGCAACATGCAACACTCACACGTACACATGGACGCACACAACACTCACGCACCCATGCGGCACACAGCACACGACGCAACACACACGCTCATGCTCAAGTGCTCAACCTACTCCTTACGTCCATGAAAGACTGTACATTTAGAGATTTACACATTGACCAGGGCATGATTAACGCCCAAAAGTAGCAGACTTATGTGTGCATGCGACCATTGAGAGAAGAAGATTAAATGAAGGCCGTTGCATGCTGTAATTAAGGATAGACATGTAGCCTATACCTAGAGCACAAGTTGGTGCATTAGTCAATCAATATCGATTTAGACTAAAGACTAAATGCATTGGAACTGTATATGTACATCATGTACTACACTCTTTGTTTTTTAGCCGGTGTACACTCTTTGTTGGAAGACCCAGGGAGTACACGTGCATGCACTCACATACACAGCCAGGGTGGTTCACGCGCAAGGGTTGGACTCCTGTCGCGCCTGCGTAAAGTTTTTCTTAACTGATTTCTTTGCTCTGCCAACTGACAGGTGGGACCCAGAAACCAGGTGATAATTTTACTAGTCAACAAAGTACCACGTCGACTATGTGGCTGGTCAGTAGGGTGCAATACGGTGCTCTACGATGAGCTAGTGATTGTATAATCACCACAAAACTATATATAGTGACCGTAAAGAGCGTATAGTTACATACGTTGACCGCCAGTGTATTTTCTCATTTCAAATTAAGCCATATTAACCGGAAAGGACGCAGTATGGACTAGTACTAGTACTGCTTTGATGTGTCACGTCAACTCGCCGAACGAGGAGAAGCTTAGTTACTATGCCTCTCCCTCGCCCACGCGTGCGGTGGTTCGCATGACGAGGAGAGGGTTTGACTATAGCTCCCTCTCGCTCTCCCTCGCCCTCGCCCTCGCGGTGGAATTGTAGCTGTTCAATCGGTGTCAAATTACCAGAACCATATTGTACTATAGTATCATCATTGTTGGACCTTCCGAAGAGGCGAAGAGCCAAGTGCAAGGTTCACACGAGTACGAACTGTTGAACCTCCCGAAGAGGCAAAGAGCCAAGCGCAAGGTTTTATAGGAGTTGTTGTCCTAGTAGGAGTGTACTACAACTATAGCAAACGATGCTACTATATGATGCCGCCACATCACGTATATCCAAAGTTGTGCCACCTTTTTTCTCAAAGAGCGTGTTGGAGCCTATGCAACAACCACACAAGTTGCACGTACACATAAAACTTTTACTAGTAATAAATTCTAAAGGACAAATGCCAGTATGCCACACAAGTTCATCTCCAATTCATGTGAGAAATTACTGCACGACTCGTCTACATATATTGACAGCGCTATCGTTCACAATTTACCGTACTCCACTTACACGTTATAGATGGGCTACATGTCCTCCTCCAGGTTCCAGCACCAGGTGTTCTTCATGGATGGGATGATCCATAGCGGTGGGCAACGGGAATCATTGTGGCAGCTTTCTAGTCCGGTTCCACATGATGGAGACTCATCCAAGCTGAAGCGGCATAAATCAGGGATAGCGTGTCCCAGCATGTCGTTCATCCGGCGGTGCGCACTGAAGACACAACTATGCTTCATGAATGACAGGCCTTCCGTGTCGTGCACGGAAGGTGGCATCTGCTTCACAATGGGGTAGCTGTCCCCAATGAAAAGCAAGTACTCTCCAAGAGTGTTCCTCAGCACCCACGTAGCATCACAGGGGTCAAACACGGCACCGTTCATCTGGTACACACGGCATCTCCGATCTGGACACATGGTGACGTACATAGTCAAGGTCCATGCATAATAATACTGTGCTCAAATATGGAGGTTAGTAATACTGTGCAGCATATAGTACTACTCCGGTATAGAGGAAGTAAAATAACTGGCTTATTATATATAGCCACTCTTGGCTACATGGATGAGATAGTAATACATGGAAAAACAAAAATGGTGGCAGCTAGTGGGATCAAGTCTTCAAGGGCCTAGCTAGCTATACGCGTCCTCCAAGGTAAAAAGTACTCCTACTAGTACTAGTAAGTACTAGTACAACAATGAAAGAGAAGGCGAGAGGGTTAAAAAATGGAATACCTGAGTAGATGGTGACGGTCCGATTGTGGTAGATTGTGTGACCATGTTGCACAGCAGTGGTACCATGGGTAACGACTGCTAAGATAGTTGATGAAAATATGCCAAAGTCAGCTACAAGGTTCTAGGTTAGACCGAATCGCGGATGCAAATGCACATCCAGGATCGGCGATCTTATTTTGATCGGGGGATGACTGGTCCCTGCAAAATAATGGAGTACCATTAGGGATGCAAATGAGGGTTTGTGCATTTCGTTTGTAATCTCCCATACCGTAGGATGGCAACTAGATGAAACAAGTCCCCTGGCTTGTCACTATGAAGATGCGACCTAGATGGCGCATGACGTCTTCGAATGTGTAGGGGTACAAATCTGCCACCGCCAACATGCGCCAGCCTTTGCCGTTACTGCCTCTTGCATTGATGGCAATCCTTATGTCAAACACCGTGATGAGATAGTAATAGTCGTAGCCGCGTCGATATGTCGGTGGGTCTGCAATTGCTATCTTCTTCAATCTCATGTAGGCATCATCATACGTATTCAAGCCCAGCCAGTCCGGAAGGACGATCCCAAGGGTGGAGAAGGGGTCTACCAGAACGGCCGCACTGCAGTGGATGTTGTGCAAAATGATGGTGGTATCCGGCCGGAGGTATGCAAGCCAATCTTTGTTGGCACCGACCCAGACCTATATATAAGACGGTGGGCAGCGGAGAAATTACAGGATGGAAATGGAATAACTAAGTACTACATGATCAAATTCCATTACTGACCTGCTCATCGGACAAAATCTGACTACCTCTCAATGTCGGCAACTCTAGCAGAGTCAACTTGCAACCATGGTCAGGGAGCGGTGGACTGTTCAAAGGATTGTCCCATAGAAGAACATTCTCCTCGAGGACGCATGGAAGACCAACAAGCATGGCCTTTTCCCAAGCCTATTTAAGCACCGTCTTGAAAAAGTTGGTGCAAGCAGCACCGAGTCTTGCGGCGGTGAGGACGTCGGAGCAACATGCGATATCTCCCAGAGGATCATCGTCCAAGGTCTCCCAGCCCCGACGAGGAGGAGAACCGCCCGGTGAATCTATGGGAGCATCGATGAACTGCCTTCTCTTCGGGGGGAGGTGAACTGGCGAGAAGGAGATAAGAGCGTAGTAACCGCAGGGCCTCGTCCCTTCCAACTGTAGATTGTTCCTTAGCGAAGGGGTGAGGCTATTATTTACTACTAGTACTAGCATTATGGTACATTATGGGATCGCATTATACTGTAAATAATAGCACTAGTAAGAAATTTTTGGCACTAGGTAGTAGTTTTTGGCGTGGATTAAGAAATTTTGGGTATGTTTTTGCTATTTTTTGTACACGCCAACTAGTGTCAAAAAATGTCTTACATTATGTGACGGAGGAGTACGTACTCGTACTGTAGCAGTACTAGTACTACTTTTTCTCAACTAGTAGTGTGATGTACTGTACCTCTAGTCTAGTCTAGTATAGTGCAATAGTTTTGAACTCTTGAATCTCAGGGCTAAGGAGCTACAGTTGGCAGTGGAGGGTACTACCGTTATCTAGAACCATTGTTGTACTATCAATGCAGGGAAAGTACACCTGCGTAGTGGCCTAGTGGGTACTCTCGGTGCTCTATTCAGTCGCTCCTCTCACGTAGCTGGCCTACTCAGTCGCTCCTCTCACGCACACACTAGCAGCCTGTTTATCAGCGACGGTTACTGCGGGGGTAGAACATTTGAGTTATTTGCTACAGCGAGACTAGGCTTTTCGCTTCCATTTGTGGAGGTGTAATGGATCTCATCGAAGTTTGTTAGTAGTTCCTTCTTTATGAATGAGATGAAGCAAAGCTTTTGCCTCCGTTTAAAAAAAAAACACTCAAGAGGAATTTCTTTTATAGTAGAGCCAATAATGGAGTGAAGTCCGTGCATGCAACGCCACAAGCTACAGAGTAGTAGTAGAGCACTTTACGTACAGAGCCATATTGCACGGTTCCCAATTGTCACGCCCAATATGTGACCCTATCCTAAAGGAACTCGAAGGTCCCACCAAGGATAGAAGCGCATATTGGAGACACTTTTGCAAGGTGGATATCATTACATCGTACCATTACATAGTAGTTGGGGATACATACAAGAGGCATACAATGCCACACGAATACAACATCATCATACACAAGAGCAACATCCATCTATGGATGAAACACAAACGGAAACTCAACGACATCCACCCTGCTAGCCCAGGCTGCCGACCAGGAACCTATCCCCTGAACGAAGAAGAAGCATAAGAAGAATGCCAAAACAAGTAAACATCACTCTTGCATCATGATCATCGCATTACTTGTACCTGCAACTGTTGTTGTAGTAATTTGTGAGCCACGAGGACTCAGCAATCCCATTACCATGGGTATCAAGTCTAGCAAAGCTTAATGGGTAAGGAATGGATAAGTGGTGACGTTGCAGCAGCGACTAATCATGATATGGTGGCTAACTTACGAATGCAAGAATAAGATGAGAAGCTACACAAACGGTCGCAAACTAGTAATGATCAAGAAGTGATCCTGAACTACTTATGTTCAAACATAACACAAACCGTGTTCACTTCTTGACCCACTTGAAAAGAGACCATCACGCTTACACACACGGTTGAGTATTTTAAATTCGAATCTGGTGTCAAGTTCTCTACAACCGGACATTAAAAACTCCCATCTGCCACATAACCGCGGGCACGGCTTTCAAAAGATCAAACCCTGCAGGGGTGTCCCAACTTAGCCTATTATAAGCTCTCACGATCAGCGAAGGATATTCCTTCTCCCGAGAAGACCCAATCAGCCTCGGAATCCCGGTTACAAGACATTTCGACAATGGTAAAACAAGACCAGCAAGACCGCTCGGATGTGCCGACAAATCCCAATAGGAGCTGCACATATGTCGTTCTCAGGGCACACCGGATGGGCCAGACGTCGGGTTGGCATAGACCATGGTTGCCTAGGGGGCGCCGAACATCGCTCGGTCCAGAACAACACTTGGAGAAGCACT
>NC_041389.1:87159028-87165869 GCF_002162155.2 Triticum dicoccoides
TAGGATGTTAGGAAAATGTAAAACCAATGTTGGGCCTTGCTGGAGGTGTTTTATTCAAAGCAAACTGTCAAGGGGTTCCCATAAACCCGACCGTGTAAGGAACACAAAATCATGGAACCAAACACCGGGCATAAGGCCGAGCCTTCCACCCTTTACCAAGTATATAGATGCATTAATTAAATAAGAGATATTGTGATATCCCAACATAATCCTATTCCAACATGGAGCAATCTTCAACTTCACCTGCAACTAACAACGCTATAAGAGGGGCTGAGCAAAAGCGGTAACATAGCCAAACAACGGTTTGCTAGGTATGGTGAAAAAGGTTAGATGCTAACATGGCAATTTGGGAGGCTTGATAAACACGTGATAGGTAGCGTAGCATAGCGATAGAACAAAGCAACTAGCATAGCAATGATAGTAACGAGATCCAGGGTAACGGTCATCTTGCCTGAAATCCCGCTGGGAAGAAGAATGAGTCCATGAGGAAGACGAACGGGCGAAGACAAATCAAGCATTGATGAACGAATCCTCACGATCGCGACGAAACATGAACTATCGAGAAGAAGCACAACCGGAAAGATGCAAACAATAAGGTAAACACACCACACATAAACATGACATGCTGCAAAATCAAGCATGATGCATGACAAGGCTATATGATGCTACTCCTGGTAAGATATGATGCATACAAGAACAACACATCAAAGCAAGTTTAAATGAGGCCGAAAACAACATATAACAAATCCGGTAAATCCTCATATGCGAATTTCGAAATTGGTCCAGATCTGAATAAACCTTATGTTTAAGTTGTTAAACAACATGTTAAGATGCACCAAGATGATCTACACTAAATTCTAGTCAAGTTACATATAAAGTTCATTTAATTCGGAGCTACGGCCTAGAAGATATGAGCAAAACAAGCTAAACATGGCATTGATGCAAAATGCATTCAAACATCAAGCAAACACTCTCACAACAAGGATTCAACATGACATGATGAAACTGCATGCAATTCTAAGCAAGTTTCATATAGAGAATGCTCAAAACGGAGCAACGGTGCAACACATACACTCCAAACAATATATAATAACAATCAGCCGAAAACAGCAAGTAGGCATTTTGCAAACACCAAAACGACATACTACGAGAATCATATTAGCATAAAATTGTCATGCACTTCATGTACAGATAACATACTTCAAATATCATTAAAGGTTTAGGTTCATAGGCATCAAGATTAAACCAATATGATCAATGCAAAATGCAACCTTATAACACAGGAGCATATAACGAGCAGAGTTAATATGATGGCAACTTGAGAGCAAGAAAGAGACAAGCTACATCAAGTTAACATAGCAAGCAAGGGCATGGCATAAAAGTACACATAACAAAGAGAAAATAACATCAGGGCATCATATACATATGGCTCATGGATCAGTAGGAACCAACATCACAAGATTGAATGTTGAAACAGATTCAACAAGTGTAAAACAAGAACATTATGATAGCATGTTCGCAAGCATGAAACAGAGGCATATTATATCTAAAATTAGCAAGCATTGCATATGAACAGAGTACCCATACCATACTGAAAAACATGTAATTGGAGCATCTCCAGAATAGGCATGGATCAAACAATAACAACCTCACAACAATGCATCATGAATTTAGCAGAAATCTAGAACAACATATAGACATGTTCATGGCAATGAAAGCATATGCTAGAGGACATATATGAGGAATCCAAAGGCATGGAATGATATAGCATAACATAGAAACAAAACATGTCAACTAAGAATCTCCAGATTATGCATGGATTAATTGGTAGCATCAAGCAAATATTGCATCACGATATGACAGAATCAGCATTGACAGAAAGTTAACAGCAAGTAGCCCACTTCACGAGCTCGATACGATCACTACAGGCCATATAAAAAATGCATGGATGGCACCACTGTAAAGATGGAATAATTATGATCCTAAAACACGTAGACAGCATGCTCATAGGATGCACACACAAAATGCAACCAAAATGACAAATCAGCAAGTTACAACAGTTTTCAGCATTTAACAGCAACATGCACTTTTGCAACAGGGATTAAGATATCAAGATGCACCCTAACATGAATGCAAAGCACACCAACATGTAGAGCATGAAGGGAAGAACATGTGCAGATCCAGATCAACATCATAGCATCAACAGAGACCAAGTTATAGCACTCATGAAGTGCATACATGATGTTAACAATCAGTAGATTTCAGCAGTTCATATCACATTGCAGTTTTGCAACGAAGATTAAGGCATCAAGATTAATAGTAACATGCATGCAAACTTGACCATCATGAAGATAACTCTGAGATGAACATTTTGACATATTATGAATGCAAAACGGAGCACCGAGCATCAAGTTATGACATGACAAAGTATGCAACATTAGATGAAAAATCCTGGGACTTGGCAGAAATATACCCTAGCGAAAAGTCAACCCGGGACAGAGACGGGCGGGATGGAGGGATCCAGGGCGCGGGGGAGGCGTTTGGTTCGTGGGGTTGGTGGATCTCATCCAACCTCGGACAAATCCAAGCTCCGGCGAGGTCGGGACCGGCCGGGACGGGCGGATCCAGGATGGATCTCGCCGGATCCGGCCGGATCCCGGCGTGGGGCGGCGCGAGGAGGCACGGGGAGGCGGCGGCGCCAAGCTCTGGCGAGCTCCTGGTGGCCAGAGCGGGGCAGGAGGCGACGGGAGGCGGCGAAGACCGGCGATTGGCGGCGGGGCGGCTCCGATGAAGTGGCAGGGCGACGCCTGCGTGAGAGGAGGTGAGCGGCGGTGGCGCTGTGCTTGGGAGGCGGAAGCTAGCGCGATCAAGGCGGCGCGGTGGAGAAGGCCGACGGGGTTTGACGGCGGCGAGCGGCGTAGGCGCGCCGGCGGCGGTGGAGGCTGGCAGGGGTGATGGGGAGGCTCGGGGCGCGGGGAACGGGCCCGAGACAGCTCGGGCGGGCCGGCCGTGGGCTCCATGGGCTCGCGGCGGCGGCTGGCGGTGGGGCCACGTGTCACGCGCAGAGTGGCTCGGGGCGGCAGCGCGGTTTCAACCGCCGGGTACGGACATGTCCAGCGGCGGAGGAGGGAGACTAGGGTTTCATCCACGAAAATGGAGGGGGCGGACCTATTTATAGGTAGAAGGAGCTAGGAGAGTCCAACTGAGGTGCGGTTTTCGCCCACATGATCGTGATCCAACGGCGGAGAGCATGGAGGGGGTTTGGATGGGGTATGTGGGCTGTGGTGGAGAGGTGCTGGGCTGCAAAGAGAGAGGGGTTTCGGTTAACTCGGTTAACCGTTGGGAAATCAAATGACCTCCAAATGGAACGAAATTTGGTGGACGGTCTACCGGTGATATACCGAGGAGACTCGGCAAGTCTCGGCCCATTCCGAGAACATTTTTCTCCCGCTCAAGAAACAAGGTCTGATAAGGGCGACGGGCGCGTGCGTGTGTGTCTGGGCTTAGAACGGACAACGGAGAGAACCGGGGGAACCCGAACGGACGCAAGTTTTGAAACACATGCAGATGAAATACAGATGATGACATGGCAAAGTGCAACAAGCAAGCAAATGACATGGAAACGATGGCGAATAACTGGAAGACACCTGGCGCATTAGATTCGGGGCGTTACACCAATGCCCCGCCAGGCTTTTCGGGCTCCTCGGGCTTAATTGGGAGGCGCTAGTTTAAATATGCTACTAGCTGAAGAGGAAGTAGCAAGCGAGGTGCGGCTAGGGCGAGCACGCGAGCCACAGGATGCTGAGAAGGAAAACCCGTTCACGTGGCTACGCTATCCAGTGCACCCAGATTGTGGTGCCGCACGTCTGTTTGACTTCAAAACTCAAACTACCCGTATAAAATATTGGCTCGCAGCGAAGTTACTATTTAAAAAAAAGGCCACCGTGCGTTCGGCCGGGATCAAACCCACAAAAAGAGGTATACACTCTCGTGACCACTAGTAGTACTCGTTGGAGTACAATCTCCTTTTGTCGCTAGTAGTACGTACAATGTTCCTTACAAGAAACCCTAATAATGCAAGAAACCACTAATAATGCCAAGAAACTACTACCACTTGTATACGTGGCAGACTTAAGATAAAACTAACTTATCAACCATTGTACATGATCTTACCAACCAGCCCTACCAAGAAACGACTACTCTACAAAGTGCCGTTATAGGCACGTTTCAACCCATGGCCCTGTTTGGATACATTTGTTGTCAATCTGACCCTGCCATCCAAACACCACTTTGGTTAGAGTTAGTTCAGGGTTAGAATCTAACTATAAGCTCTGACAGGGCCCATGTCGCCCATTAAGTCAACGCCTTCTATTCGACTGGGCATCATGACTTGTGGGACCTACATGTCAGTCCGCATAAAAATCCCCGAGTGACCTCCTACCTCCGTCCCGTCCACCTAGTCATCCTCGGCCATGGGAGGCAGCTACCGCCTCCGGCAGAGGGTGAAGTCAAAACCGCTGGCGGTGCAGAGCCCATGTTGCAGCAGCCCGGATGTCAGCTCCGTCTGGCGCTCGCGGCCGCTAGCAAGCCATGATAGCTCTGTCGAGCTGCTTGTCTGCAAGGTTTTCTAGCTAGATTGGCACGGCAGCGCGGCGGCTTGCTCACGTGCGCCGTGCTAAGGCCAGCCATCTGGCTCGAGCAAAGGCTAGCACGGGGGCTTGCCCACTCGTGAGTCACGCTCGGGCCAGCCTACCAACCCGTGCGGAGGCCAGCGCAGCGTCCGGCCCGTCCGTCGGAGCGGCGGCCAATTCGCTCATCACCGGTGCCACCGACGAACACGCATCAGTACTGTTTGAAGTAATATTCAGGAAAAGTAATGATTTGAGGGGAAATAACAGGATAGAAGGTCAGATGTGGGTCCCTCGTGTCAATGGTCAAACAAAATGTGTTGGTTTAAGATGCCTCGTCAGCATGGACGTGTGGGCCAACCCTGTCATAAATGGGTTTAAACGAACCTAATCGGTAGGAGTACTAGGTAGTAGTTTTTGGCGTGGATTAAGAAATTTTGGGTATGTTTTTGCTATTTTTTGTACAATACATTCTTCTTAGGGCTGGTTGAAAGTGGTAGCTTTTTGTTAAATACTCTACAAATTGTAAGTAGAAGTGAAAGTTAAGCTTTGGAAGCAAATAAGCAAGGCTAGTTACATTGTGCATATGTGTACATGATTGAAAGTAAATATCAACCACGAGTGAGTAATATCTTGATGGAAAACTCGAAACTATGGAATACTAGGGAAAAAACATGGTTGGAAATACTAGCAATGTTCATGTGCGTTGCAACGAATCATAATTAGAATAATACTTATTCACAAACTTGATACAAAACACTATAATTTTGATATACATATATCACTAGAGATATATTATGTTTCAATTAGAATATATTCCTTGGGCTGTTTTGGTGAGGTCAGGGAGGGATGTGGTTGGTTTTATGATACTAATTATGGGGTTTTCTGCAAATTGGTAGAGAAGTGGGATGTTGGTGAGAAAAGGCAACAACTTACCTCACAGTCATTAGATGTAGATCTAATGGTCAGAAACGACGGATGGCAGACACACCATCATCACCAACTTAGTCTTCTGTAGGAGTGCTAGCAAGATTAGTGCATTGCACGGAACATTAAGATGCATTTTTTTTATAAAACACTTGTTGTGATTGACCCATGCGGGAGTAATCCCATGTGTAAAAACTAATGATATCTCAAGAAATATGAGATAAGGTGAAGAGGAGTGGGGCGTGGTGGTGATTGGTGGTCGGACTGAGCGAAGGCATGGGGATTGACGACGCCGGCAGCGGCCACCAGGCCAGTTTGTTCCAGAGGCTTCCTTTCTTAATTGCTCAACAATGAGGTTGTCGGAGTTAAGGATGAACGAGGGAAGGCCTTGTCTGCAAATGTGGATAGGGGTGCAGGTATCTTTTAGTTTAATTTACATCCGCCATATATAGGTCGGACGATCTATTTGCAAGATGGCACGCGTACCATCATCACCAACTCGGTTTTTTATAAGAGAAGAAATATAAGTATGGAGATACAAACGTATTATCGATACTTGTTTCCGTAAACTAGCATCTACATTCTATTCAACGCCTCGACATGGGGGGCTCTTAGCACAATGACTTCTAGACTGTGTAAAACAAAGGTTTTCCCATCGCTGATAAGGAGGGGGTGACGGCGGCGCGCTTTTTGGCTTGCTCCAGTGCTAGTAGTCATACTAGGTGGTCTAAGCACGTGTAGATTTATTCTTTTTCATGTCTCGTGTTCGCCGTACTTCCACGACTGTTGATGAATAGACGGTAAGTTATTCACTGGGAAACCCTTGTTGAGCGTGTTTGCGAGAGAGAGAGACAGTGTGCGTGTGTGATATGTCTAGAGACTGAGGCAATGATAACAGCTTCTTTGTGTCTATGTGTGTGGAGGATAGAGAGAGAAATGTACATGGGGCTTTGTGTTGTGTAATGTGGAGACACATATACATAATTAGAGAGTGAGTGTGTGAGATACACATGCGGACATTGGGAGAGATGAGGATCCAGATAAATGGGTGTTTGTGTGTGTCTATGTGTGTTCGTGCACGCGTTTGTGTGTGAGAGGGAGTGTGTGTATGTGGAGTAGAGAGACCACTAATGATGTTAACCTAGTATAAGGAAAGGGGGAATGGTGTGACATGTGTAGTAGAGGGATAGCATGGGTGCGTGCGGGGGGAGAAGACTATTTGGAAGAGACATCGAGTGTGTGTGTGGGAGAGGGGTGTGAGAGCGAGCGAGCGAGCGAGAGAGAGA
>NC_041389.1:87166403-87167920 GCF_002162155.2 Triticum dicoccoides
GAGCGGAGGGAGGGAGAGAGGGAGAGAGGGAGAGGGGGAGAGGAGGGAGAGAGAGAGGGAGAGAGAGAGAGAGAGGAGGAGAGGAGGCGAGAGTGTCGGATATTGGGTTCCGGCAAAACCCTTAAGGTTCGAACTCTGGGGTGCGCATGAAGATCTTCTCCCTACCGAAACACGACCAGAACCACGCCGCGATTCTAGGCTAGCTCGATGAACAACACAAGTGACACGAGGTTTATACTAGTTCGGGCCCCCGTTGTGGTGTAATACCCTAATCCAGTGTGTGGTGTGGTGGATTATCTCTTGGGCTGATGATGAACAATACAAAGGAGGAACAACCTCGCGAGAGGTGTTCTTGTGGTGGAGTGTAGATGAGCTAGGTTCGGATCAGATTGTCCTCTACTGTGGTTGCTGGCCCTATTTATAGAGGCCCTGGTCCTCTTCCCAAATATTGAGCGGGAAGGGAGCCAACAATGACCATTTTGAAAGGGGACAGCTAGTACAAGCTATCCTGACTAAAGGTGGTCTTCGACTGCCAAAGGCACTGGTGATGACGCCCTCTTGGGCTCCACGGTGACCTCCGTCCTACCGTCCTGCTGGTCTTGGTCTCATTGCACCGATATGGAAACCTTTGCCCGATGCCTCGGTACTCCACGCCTGTGCTTGCCCCTTTGCACCAAAGAGTAAATGAGGACACTGTGCAGGCTGGCACCTGCCTGGTCTTGATCGTCATGGCTTGCGTCATGAGGACCTCGCGAGGTACCCCTTGCCTTGATCTCTCCGCCTCCTCGCGAGCCTGCCTGGTGAGGTCGCCCCTGAGGAGGCCTTGTGTCATCCGCCCCGCAAGGCTTGGCCCCTCGCAAGGGTCTTGAGCGTTTGTTGATGAAGAAGGGCCGTACTGGGCCACTGGCTGAGCCACGCTGCAGGGCGCAGGTAGGCAAGTCTGGGGACCCCCGTTCCCAGATCACCGACAGAGAGGGGTCATTTGTGTCCATAAATGGCGTATAGATATGGACATAATGTTGATGTTGTAAGAAATTGGCCTATGTACGGAGACGCAAGGGAAGCGAGTCATCGTGTGTGTGATAGGGACTTCATGAGAGATCTAGAATAGATGGTGTAGAGAACAATGTAAGAGATCGAGAACGATGATACATTAGGGAGCCATGGAAAGATTCACGACATATATGTATATAGGGAAGGAGCTGGGGCGGGTCCGCATGTGGGAGAGATACAAAGAGGAGAGTGGTTCACAAGGAGACAAAGTGTGCTTGTTTGCAGTGGGGGTGGTATGTGAGGTGAGTGCGCGAGAACCACATAACTAGGGAGATATTGTTTGCAGGCAACATTTTGTGTGTATAGGAAAGATACACTCTACATAGTGCATGTGCTTGGGAAAGAGAGATGTCCGGAGACCTAGAGAGTGGGGGAAGAAATGTGTGCATTCCCGAGAGACAAAGTGATAGAGACCTATATTGGGGTCCAGACTTTAGAAGAGAGAGGGGTGTTAATGTGCTTGT
>NC_041389.1:87168129-87177151 GCF_002162155.2 Triticum dicoccoides
GGTTTGGCTTCAGATAAAGAGTGAGGGGTCTGTTTTGAGGGACATTAGCATAATTGAGATATTGTGCACTCATTGTTGATCAATTTGTTTCACGGTTTGGACTATGAGATAACGATACTTTTGAACATGTGTGATATACCTTGATGTACGAGAATTACAAACCTAAGATTGGAATTTTGGAATTTGAATCCATCATTAGCTTTTCTAATTCAAACGGAGGTACATTTTTTAAGCCGGGATTTCATGATTTCAAATTCATATATCAAACCTAGAGATATACACATACGGGAATGTTCAAACTTTATAATCATCCACTTTATTCATACACATACACATTTTTGCTTTTGTCATCATATTTAGGATAAACACATTTGGAATTTCATTTGAATTGGACTGTGTGATGGTATTTGCTTGTAGTAGCTCAATGATCCATATTTTAATTGAATGGACAATCTAAGTTTCGAGTTGGAGACTTTGATTTTCAAAACTTGCACTTTTTTCCATGCAAAACAGACAAATTGTGGGCCATGATATCATAGTCGGCCGTACAAGAGCAGGATATAATTGCAGGCGCCAAAAGCTTTCAAACTTCCCGCTCACATCAAAATATCTCGCGCCCGAATGTTTACTCCTGCGATATTCCTGTTTTACCCCTGCCAAATGAACGGAAAATGGCTGCTTTGGTAACTCCATTGTTTTCCCCTCTTTTCCCCGAACATTCTTCCCCAGAGCCCCCTCCTCTTCCCCTCCCCGACCCCCCAACCATGGAAAGCCGCTGAATCTAGTCCTCCGCTACAACGGTGGACCTCACACCCCGCCGGATCTACCTTCCGCACCTTGGAACCCCCAACTACCAAGTCACCACTTCACCAGAGCCGCTTCATCGATTGGTTGTCCACCGCTCCAGATCTCCTTGACCACCATCATGGTCCACCGCACCGGATCTGCTTAACCAACACCCTCATCCACCACAGTGTAGGCCCTTCACTGACTCCCTCGTCCGCCCCTTCGCTAGCCCTTCATACAAGCCCTCTTCCGCTGCAATAGACCCGCCTCACCAAAAGCACTGTACAGCACGCCCACCGAAGCCTTCGTCCACTGCACCAGACCCGCTCCATGGACACCATATTCAACTCCACGGTCCCTGCTTTACCAACGTCGCAGCCTCATCAGGTTATTTCGATATGTACTCCTTCGGTTTTTCTCTTTGTCGTGCAAGTGTTCACTTACCACATATGAGCTTTCTTGTATGTCGACAGGCGCCTCAACCGTAGCACCTGAGCCGCTTCAGCGACAGCGACAGCCGGCCAAACTCAACCGCAACACGAGCACCATAGACGATCATTAGCTATCAAGTATGACAACGATACCCATACGCCGCCGAGAATCAGGTACTATTATCCAACAGCTGGCGCCTACGTTCACTTTCCTAGCATAAGCACCGCAGCTTTGAATTTCTTTAGGGCGTCATGAAGTTTTTCATGAGACACGTTATTATGCTTGCACCTATAGGGCCATACTTCTGGCAGTGAACATGTTACATGTGCTAAATTACATACCAGTGCACATATAGTTAATATGCTTTAGTTTTGTCCTATGTATTACTATACTTCCTAGATATCACTGCCTACTATTTTACTTCTTGAATGCTATATTTGTGATAATGGTGTTATTCTGATGCCACCTATTGGTTCCATCAGACTGCTTAATGTTCTCTATGCTTAATTACACATCATCAAACTAGCATGTGGTTCCGCTGCTCTTTGTTTGTTTTACCCTACATTTTCTGATGCTAGCTATTACATCACTTCTCCGAGACTCTGTTCATTACTTGTTTGTGTGTTCTTGATCTTCCCAAGTTGCATGACTAATTTGATGCTTCTATTAATTATGGAGCTGCCAACCCCATCAAGCAAAATATTTGTTCTTTTTGGGCTGGCACCTCGAACAAGCATAAAAATAGAGGGAAGCAGATATATTGTCGTGTATGCACACACCCTTCTTTCATTTGCTTAGATGAACCATTGGTGATCAATTCGGACCAGTGCATGCGATTAAAATTACTTTTACCTAAATTGAGGGTGCAGTATAAACTACAACAACTAGATTTGCAACCACGGGATGCTGACGATATCTTCAAAGAACATTGCAACAGCAGCGAGGCTTCACAGTACCATATGGTAAGCCAGTGTGTTTTAGTACATGTGAAATGTAATGTGAGTGGGCTGCATTCTTGGCTTGTGCCCTCAACCTGTAATCCTACCAAATTACAAATAGTTCAGTTGTCTACTTTGTTGTATTGCTTGATTCGAATGCTTGTTTGTTGTTATGCTGTACCTGAGTTGGCCAATATGTGAGCAGTGTCTGCTGTACTATCGTAAAGAAATGCATGCCTAGTTCATTTGAGTCCTTAACTTTTCCTCTCAACTTCATCAGAAGACTGTCTTTGTAGTTTATATGAGGCCACACTGTTAAGTGCTTTCTCAGATTATTTCAACTGCTTAGATGCCTTGGCAACTTAAATATAGTGGTGGTACACTCCCTTTCAACAAGGGATGTCAACTGGGTCCCGTTTAATCCCGATTAAAGTCCACTAGTGGTATGATAGTTCAAAAGAGTTTTTGTTTTTTGAGGAAAATGAACTAGGGAGCTAGCAAAAACTAACTAGATGGGACTGGCGGATGTCATTTATTTGCCACTTACATCCCTAGTTTCATCTTACCATTTTAATTTCTTTTCGGCTGATGCTGCTTCGAACCATTTAAATATAGCTTGCCATGCTCGGCAATAATTCCTATGTCGTTTACCATGTAAGCTTACTGCCTGGATCATACGATAACTATCTCTTACTTATGTCCAGCGGAAACCTTTTAGGATGCCGTTCACACTAGGACACAATGTACAACCCAGAATCTATTTGTGGAAGCAGTGCGCCATCCATGTTACCAGATGGTAGTAGTTCAGAGGCAACACCGCTGGAGAGCAGTCTGAGCACAGATATTATAGTGCTTGAGGCTCTACTAGAGGCAGAAAGAGATGGTCTACCTGCCATGAATGAGGTAATCTTTATCTTGAGGCACAGATATTAGCGGCGCGCATTATGCAAGAAACCCAAGAATTGGAGGAAGTAAGAATGTTGCATTTGAAGACGGAGGAGGTCCTGCTGTTTCTGCTATCTGAAGCCCAGGGTAATCCCGGTTCTTCTTTAGATACCAGTTGAAATTGTCATTAGATTACTGTACTTGCATGTTGTGTCATGTCTCTGAATGGATTATGTTGCAAGACCCCCTATGTTGTCCATGTGTTGTAATGATTCGAATTTTTTAGGCGAGGTAATCCTCGGTACTTGTATTATTGACATAAGGTGAACTATTTTTCGTGTGAGCATATAGTATTGGATGAAATAACTGTTTGACTCAGAGTGTATCGAACCTACTGAATTCGAAGATCACGACATTTCTAAATCATAATCATATACAAAGGTGGAATAAATCTTTGTTTTGGTTTTGAAGAAATAAAGAACAAAACATAGAATTATCTGTGGATATTCGTAATCGAATAAAAATTGGATTTGAATTTAGTTTCCCAGGGCCCAGGGCAAACGTGAATGCTAATTCTCCCAAGTTTTGAACGAAGCGGCTAAACACCCACTATAATTTGTGGGCTTCCTGAAGCAAGTGTTTGCAAGATGGAAATTACTATCTACCCCTAACACTTGACATCATTATCGACCGGATTTACACTGCTGTCGATAGGGGTAGACTAGTAACTTCAATTAGACGTGACACGACGGCCTCTGAGCCCATTCAGACACGGTGGGCGCCAAACGTGGGCGGCAAAACACATTTGATTCAAGCTTGTACAAAAGACATGTGTCTCTTCCTCCATTTCCCCATTCATACACGGTGGGCGGCAAAACAAACTCACCTCGTCCGAAATCGATGTAGGCTAATATTTTAAATAGGGGCAGATGTGTAACTTCCCTCAGACGTGACACAACCGCCCTACCTGTCAGCCCCGTTCATACACCATGGGCGCCAACCGTGGGCGGCAAAACACCCTTTCCTCGCCCAAAATAGTTACCGACAAATATTTGGGAGATGCTAGATTACCATCCTATCCCCAACCAACGCGATGTCTGAAATTTTAAACGGGGGACAAGTTCATAACTTTCCCACATTTCAGATAAGCGCGTCCCAAAGTTTGAGATCCCCCCTCCCCTCCATTTCCCCATTCATACACCGTCGGTGCCACGACAACCTCCCCACTGCGGCCAGCCTCCTCCGTCTGCCACCCCATCCTCCACCTTGCTGGAGCCGCTACCCCTACCCCGCCATCCACTGCAAGAGATGGACGTCTCTCATCCATGGCGCTGGACCAGGATCCTTTCATCGCGTCCTCTCGCTTCATTAGCGCCGTCGTCCACCTTGCTGTTGCCGCTCCTACGACCGCCTCATCCATGGCAACAGGATTTATCCCCCGACCTGACCTTCTGCTGTCCAAAGTCTTCTTCCCCGCTGCCGACAGCCATCACACCCACATCACCCTCAACGTATCAGCAGAGGCCTACACGGTGTCGCAAGAGAGGTGGTACTCTTCCATATGTGCTTAATTTATTGATCTCACCCAGAAAATATATCGTAATTTGTTTACTGTACTTTTCTTGTCCGTACCAAATCGTAGTGGCTAGTTGAAAGCAAGCATTGGTTGCGAAGTAGCTTTGTCCGGTTTGCACCTTCCGATCCGCCATGGCACGAGCACTATACTCGTAAATCTTATGGATTCCCCCCTTTATATTCACGACCATCATCGTAGGTGCTTCTTGTCGTGCTAGCACTGCTCCTCAAGACCTCAACCCAAAGCTTACATGTTGAAATATGAATCTGATATGATGCTCATATCACTAAAACAGAGAACATTTAATTGGTCACCTAATGTTCCTATATTCGTTTCGAAAAGCATGTGCGCCACCCACTGGTCTAGCTAGTTCCACTTTCCTGATTTTTCTCTTGATGCTTAGGGTTTTCCCCTTTTATCTACACTACTATGATCTGCATAGTTGCTTTCTGTCGTACTAGCATTACTCCACCCTTCAAGCTAAACAACACAACACTCAGAATTAGAAAGCTTAGTTGTTCAAATATGATTGTGATATGATACTGATATTAGTTAACAGACACATTTAATTGGTTAGCTAAAGGTCCCACTTGAGTTTCCAAATGCATGTCGCGACATATAGAGAGATAGCTGAATTGCATTTCTTTCTCACTTGTTGACTGTACTTTCTTGTCCATACCAAATCTTAGTTGTTATTTCAAAGCAAACATCGGTTGCTAACTACCCTTTGGGCAGTTTGCAGCTTTAGATCTGCCATCCTACTGCCACGGTCAACACTGTACTCATCATGCTTATGGTTTCCCCATTTTATGATGACCACAATCAGCCTACGTGGTTCGTGTCGTAATAGCACTGCTCCACCCATTGAGCTAAACAAGCTTAGTTGTACAAATTCGTATATGATATTATGCTGATATTTGTAAAACAGAGAGATGTTTAATTGGTTAGCTAAATGTTCCAACTTTAGTTTCGAAATCCATGTGAGCCACATATCGAGAGACCGGAAAGAATAGTATTTCTCTGTGCGCTCTGGTTCATCATTGGTGGCGAACCGAAATTGTATTGAAAGACTTGTAATATCTTCAATATGCTTGCTCTTCTGCTCTTCTTTAAGATGATCCTCTTCTCTTGCGGTCGACTAGTCAGGTCGAGTTGTTCTCACTTAGTATACTTTGAATCTGGCAAGTCAGGTCGACTTGTTCTTCTTTACTATATGTTGAAGCTCTCATCTGCGAAGTGTCCTCACTTCTGGAGCTCTCATATTTTGAGTAGTAGGCCACATTATATTAAGGCACACACCAAATTACAGCATGCATGGCATCTCTTAAAATAATTGCAGAGATAACACAAAGGGGTTTACAGGAGGCAGTATTGGATTACATTCACTTCTGCATTACAAATAAAATCTCACTTGTTTTTATGTTTTCATGCATGTCAGATATTGAACATTATCAAAATGAATATGAGAATGGGCGCACGAGAGGAATATTGCCGAACAATCCACTGGCTAGCAAACTTGGCATGGTGGAGGATGGCCTATCTTATTCACCCATCAAGGTGCTTGCTCTGACTTGGCAAGGTTGTATTGGTCACAGATATTTTGCATTTGACCTCTTGCATTACTTCTACTTTATTACACCATCTGCTTAGTTTAAGCATCATATATGAGTATATGCCATACCTATCCATTTCTGTACCTATTCTATGTGTCGTCACACTATGTTTTTCCAGTCAAATGTTGTTCTTTCGTAATAGATGTCCAAAAGGAAGAGGGTGAGTGCAGATCCTCAAGGAGTACAAACTAGGTACTTGGAAAAGGTAGTGATACCTGTTAAACCAGATAGATCAGCAGCCACAGAAAACACAGGCCCAACTGTACCACACTTTACCCCTACTCTAGTGGCCAAACCCCTATTAGAACTGCTGAGAGGCCAGCGTCAGGTACTGTCTATGATCTCAATTCAAATTTGAACTCCCAAATTTCTGCATCTGCCTTACCTTCTCTCTTGTATGAAAAATAATTTTAGATGAATCTTCTTGCTGAAAGGATCATACGATCTCACAACAATACTAGGCTCTGCATTGCTCTTGTTAGTACCTCTCTCCCTTTTGCCTTGTAACGATGTACTTAATTAATTGCTATTTCATTATGTATCATCAGTTTGCACCTGAGCTTCATTATCCTCTGTTTCTTCCAATATTATTTGATATATATTTACTCTTTGCAAAATGTAGAATAATGGCAACGCTTATAAAGAATTTTCTTTGGGGAATTTATTGAATTATCCTTCCATCAACATGGAGAAGGGCTTTGTCCAGCCCGTGTTAACATGTAATGTAAGTTCATCCTTCTGAAGCCTTCAAATTTTTTTCTAGTATAGATTAGGATAGGCATATTTTCCTCCACTGCTGTTTGCTTTGCTGTTTACATCTGATTGGATGTTTGCAACAACTACCAGTTTCAAATTGTAGTTGTAAAAACATGTTCCTTATGAAGAATAGTCCATTTATTTGCTTATATAATTGTGAAACATGTTACGTGTCTCCTTGTTTCTCTTTCAGTGTCGTATCTCTTATGTAATATGTGTAATAGTTGTGGTAGCCTATCGTAAGTTTGCTGCTTATTTATTTCCTTGTTGTCTTGTTTATTTGTTTGCTTGTAGTCAGTGCAGTTCTTTTTCCACGGTTTGCTAGTGGCCGCAATAATCTATTTTTTAAAGCTAGGCCATAATAACCATGGGCTATATATTTACTGTAATGACACCGGGCCTCCTACGGGCCATAGAAACAATGGTCCTTCTACGGGCCAAAGAAACAATGGTCCTTCTACGGGTCGTAGAAACAATGGGCCTTCTACGGGACGTATCATCAGTGGGCCTTATACTAGACGTATGATCAATTGGCCAAACATGGGCCAATAACAGACAAAATTATGGCCGTAAACGGGCTAGAGTTGGAATCGTCCGTTCATGGCCCGACCATAACGGGTTGTCGTTAATAGGCCGTATTTGATGATGCTATGAAAACGGCCCACCGTATTAACGGGCCACAAATGTGCCGACTGTAACCACGTGCTGAATTTGGCCCACAAGCAGAAAATGGCAGTAACGGGCCATAAGTAACTGATTGCTGGAAATGAGCCCAAGAACAAATGGGCCCTGAGACAGCCAAAAGATAACTTGGGCTGGAAACGACCCAATGGAATAATGGACCGTTAATGGGTATAAAGTGATACACTGTTCATTACGGGCCAGTTTCTCCATGGGTCATTAATGGGCCAAGAGTTACAAAGGGCCTCATATGGGCCGAAAGTCGTCATGGGCCATACATGGGCCGGAAGTTAAAACGGGCTGGAATCATACTAGACAGCCCAGATGACGCTATTGGGCCTAATTCGGATAGGTCTAACGGGCCCTGGGTTAGCGGGCTGTAAATGTGCTATATGCGAACAGGCCGTTAACATGCTTTCCGTGGGCCGGCCCGCCACCTTTTGACCAAGTCAAACATGCCGGCCTTTTCACATGAATGGTCCTCTGTTGGGCCGTGCCACGTGTTGACGTATCATAGGCGCCTTGTGTCCAATGAGTGAACGACATCTATCCCAACGGTGAGCCGACACGTGTTTCCTCCAGCCAATGATGATTTTACACATGGAAAATCCCCATTGGGCGGGGCTATTAACGGGTTATCGGATCCAAAACTGGACCCGATAGCTTAACGACGTTTCATTATGGTAGATGCCACGTGTCAGTCACCGTTGACGAAAGCTCTTCTGTGATGCGTGATTTATCGTCATGGAAGTGGACACTTCCGTGATGATAGTTTTGGTAATGTCATGGAACACTTTTACGATAGCACAAGTATGACTATCTTGATTTTGTCATAAAATCGTCATGGATGTACATGCATGACAGAAAACGCGAGCTACTGTGACAAACACGTATCATCACGGAAGTGTATTTTTTTGTAGTGACGTGCTACACCACGACCGCGGTGATACGTCTCCAACGTATCTACTTTTTCTCATGCTTTTCCTCTTGTTTTGGACTCTAATTTGCATGATTTGAATGCAACTAACACCGGACGGATGTTGTTTTCAGCAGAACTACCATGGTGTTGTTTTTGTGCAGAAATAAAAGTTCTCGGATTGGAATGAAACTTTGCGAGGATTTTTTATATCAATAATAAGTATTTCTTGAGCCAAGACCTGCAGGAAAGGGGCACCTGGGTGGGAACAACCCACCAGGGCGTGCCCCCTCTCCTGGCGTGCCCAGATGGGTTGTACCCACCTAGTGGCCCTGCAGACGACCCCCCTGATACTATAAAATAACATATTTTCAGAAAAAAACCAGGGAGAAAGAATTATCGCGATCCACGAGATGGAGCTGCCGCCAAGCCCTGTTCT